>NW_027276456.1:0-39332 GCF_030028105.1 Mobula birostris | reverse complement strand
ATAGATGGGTAGGACGGCACTGGTTTTATGTAGAGAGATGTTGAGGACGGCACTGCTTTTATGTAGATAGATGGGGAGGACAAAACTGGTTTTATGTAGAGCGATGGAGAGGACGGCACTGGTTTTATGTAGTCAGATGGGGAGGATGGCACTGGTTTTATGTAGAGAGATGGCGAGGACGGCACTGGTTTTATGTAGATAGATGGGGAGGACGGCACTGGTTTTATGTAGATAGATGGAGAGGATGATATTGGTTTTATGTACTTAGTTGGGGAGGACGGCACTGGTTTTATGTAGTTGGATGGGTAGGATGGCACTGGTTTTATGTAGACGGGTGGGAAGGACGGCACTGGTTTTATTTAGAGAGATGGGGTGGGTGGCACTGGTTTTATGTTGATGGATCAGTAGCACGGCACTGGTTTTATGTAGATAGATGGGTCGGACGGCAATGGTCTTATGTAGATAGATGAGGAAGATGGCACTGGTTTTATGTAGAGAGATGGAGAGGACGGCACTGGTTTTATGTAGAGAGATGGAGAGGATGGCACTGGTTTTATGTAGATAGATGGGTAGGACGGCACTGGTTTTATGTAGAGAGATGTTGAGGACGGCACTGCTTTTATGTAGATAGATGGGGAGGAAAAAACTGGTTTTATGTAGAAAGATGGAGAGTACGGCACTGGTTTTATATAGAGAGATGGGTAGGATGGCACTGGTTTTTTTGTAGATAGATGGGGAGGACGACAC
The DNA here is from genome assembly GCF_030028105.1 of Mobula birostris. Classification (NCBI taxonomy): domain Eukaryota; kingdom Metazoa; phylum Chordata; class Chondrichthyes; order Myliobatiformes; family Myliobatidae; genus Mobula; species Mobula birostris. The sequence continues at coordinate 38,585 of NW_027276456.1, read as the reverse complement.
TGGTTTGATGTTGATGGATCAGTAGCACGGCACTGGTTTTATGTACATAGATGGGTAAGACGGAAATGGTCTTATGCAGATAATTGAGGAAGATGGCACTGGTTTTATGTAGATAGATGGGTGCGGCGGCACTGGCTTTATGTAGATAGATGGGTAGCATGGCACTGGTTTTATGTAGATAGATGGGTGGGGGGCACTGCTTTTATGTAGATAGATGGGTAGGATGGCACTGGTTTTATGAAGATAGATGGGTAGGACGGCACTGGTTTTATGTAGATAGATGGGGAGGATGGCACTGGTGTTATGTAGATAGATGGGTGGGACGGCACTGGTATTATGTACATAGATGGGAAGGATGGCACTGGTTTTATGTAGATAGATGGGTGGGACGGCACTGGTATTATGTACATAGATGGGAAGGATGGCACTGGTTTTATGTAGATACATGGGTGGGACGGCACTGGTTTTATGTAGATAGATGGTTAGGATGGCACTGTTTTTATGTAGATAAATGGGTAGGACGACACTGGTTTTATGTAGAGAGATGGAGAGGACGGCACTGGTTTTATTTAGAGAGATGGGGTGGATGGCACTGGTTTTATGTTGATGGATCAGTAGCACGGCACTGGTTTTATGTAGATAGATAGGTAGCACGGCAATGGTCTTATGTAGATAGATGAGGAAGATGGCACTGGTTTTATGTAGAGAGATGGAGAGGACGGCACTGGTATTATGTAGTTAGATGGGGAGGATGGCACTGGATTTATCTAGTTCGTTGGGTACGATGGCACTGGTTTTATCTAGATAGATGGGGAGGACGACACTGGTTTTATGCAGACAGATGGGGAGGACGGTACTGGTTTTATGAGAGAGATGGAGAGTACGGCACTGGTATTATCTATATAGATAGGTAGGGTGGCACTGGTTTTATGTAGATAGATGGGTGGGACGGCACTGGTTTTATGTAGATAGATGGGCAAGACTGCTCTGGTTTTATGTAGATAGATGGGGTGGATGGTACTGGTTTTATGTTGATGGATCAGTAGCACGGCACTGGTTTTTGTAGATAGATGGGAAGGACGGCACTGGTTTTATGTAGATAGATGGGTAGGATGGCACTGGTTTTACGTAGACGGGTGGGTAGGATGGCACTGGTTTTATTTAGAGACATGGGGTGGATGGTACTGGTTTTATGTTGATGGATCTGTAGCACGGCACTGGTTTTTGTAGATGGATGGGTAGGACGGCACTGGTTTTATGTAGATAGATGGGGAGGATGGCACTGGTTTTATGTAGATAGATGGGTGGGCAGCACTGGTTTTTTGTAGATAGATGGGGAGGACGGCACTGGTTTTATGTAGATAGGTGGGTAGGATGGCACTGGTTTTATGTAGATAGATGGGGAGGACAGCACTGGTTTTATGTAGAGAGATGTGTAGGACGGCAGTGGATTTATGTACAGGGAGGGGGAGGACGGCATGGTTTTATGTAAAGAGATGGGGAGGATGGCACTGGTTTTATGTAGATAGATGGGTGGGGCCACTGGTTTTATGTAGAGAGATGGGTGGGGCCACTGGTTTTATGTAGATAGATGGGTGGGGCCACTGGTTTTATGTAGATAGATGGGTAGAACGGCACTGGTTTTATGTAGAGAGATGCTGAGGACGACACTGCTTTTATGTAGATAGATGGGGAGGACAAAACTGGTTTTATGTAGAGAGATGGAGAGGACGGCACTGGTTATATGTAGTCAGATGGGGAAGGTGGCACTGGTTTTATGTAGAGAGATGGAGAGTACGGCACTGGTATTATGTAGTTAGATGGGGAGGACGGCACTGGTTTTACGTAGATAGATGGGTAGGACGGCACTGGTTTTATGTAGATAGATGGGTAGGACGGCACTGGTTTTATGTAGAGAGATGTTGAGGACGGCACTGCTTTTATGTAGATAGATGGGGAGGACAAAACTGGTTTTATGTAGAGCGATGGAGAGGACGGCACTGGTTTTATGTAGTCAGATGGGGAGGGTGGCACTGGTTTTATATAGAGAGATGGGTAGGATGGCACTGGTTTTTTTGTAGATAGATGGGGAGGACGACACTGGTTTGATGTTGATGGATCAGTAGCACGGCACTGGTTTTATGTACATAGATGGGTAAGACGGCAATGGTCTTATGCAGATAATTGAGGAAGATGGCACTGGTTTTATGTAGATAGATGGGTGCGGCGGCACTGGTTTTATGTAGATAGATGGGTAGCATGGCACTGGTTTTATGTAGATAGATGGGTGGGGGGCACTGCTTTTATGTAGATAGATGGGGAGGATGGCACTGGTTTTACGTAGATAGATGGGTGGGATGACACCGGTTTTATGTAGATAGATGAGTAGGACGGCACTGGTTTTATGTAGATAGATCGGGTGGATGGCACTGGTTTTCTGTAGATAGATGGGTAGGACGGCACTGGTTTTATGTAGATAGATGGGGAGGATGGCACTTGTTTTATGTAGATAGATGGGTGGGCAGCACTGTTTTTTTGTAGATAGATGGGGAGGACGGCACTGGTTTTATGTAGGTAGGTGGGTAGGATGGCACTGGTTTTATGTAGATAGATGGGGAGGACAGCACTGGTTTTATGTAGAGAGATGTGGAGGACGGCAGTGGATTTATGTACAGGGAGGGGGAGGACGGCACTGGTTTTATGTAAAGAGATGGGGAGGATGGCACTGGTGTTATGTAGATAGATGGGTGGGACGGCACTGGTTTTATGTAGATAGATGGGGAGGATGGCACTGGTTTTATGTAGATAGATGGGTGGGGCCACTGGTTTTATGTAGATAGATGGGTAGAACGGCACTGGTTTTATGTAGAGAGATGCTGAGGACGACACTGCTTTTATGTAGATAGATGGGGAGGACAAAACTGGTTTTATGTAGAGAGATGGAGAGGACGGCACTGGTTATATGTAGTCAGATGGGGAAGGTGGCACTGGTTTTATGTAGAGAGATGGAGAGTACGGCACTGGTATTATGTAGTTAGATGGGGAGGACGGCACTGGTTTTACGTAGATAGATGGGTAGGACGGCACTGGTTTTATGTAGATAGATGGGTAGGACGGCACTGGTTTTATGTAGAGAGATGTTGAGGACGGCACTGCTTTTATGTAGATAGATGGGGAGGACAAAACTGGTTTTATGTAGAGCGATGGAGAGGACGGCACTGGTTTTATGTAGTCAGATGGGGAGGGTGGCACTGGTTTTATGTAGAGAGATGGCGAGGACGGCACTGGTTTTATGTAGATAGATGGGGAGGACGGCACTGGTTTTATGTAGATAGATGGAGAGGATGATATTGGTTTTATGTACTTAGTTGGGGAGGACGGCACTGGTTTTATGTAGTTGGATGGGTAGGATGGCACTGGTTTTATGTAGACGGGTGGGAAGGACGGCACTGGTTTTATTTAGAGAGATGGGGTGGGTGGCACTGGTTTTATGTTGATGGATCAGTAGCACGGCACTGGTTTTATGTAGATAGATGGGTCGGACGGCAATGGTCTTATGTAGATAGATGAGGAAGATGGCACTGGTTTTATGTAGAGAGATGGAGAGGACGGCACTGGTTTTATGTAGAGAGATGGAGAGGATGGCACTGGTTTTATGTAGATAGATGGGTAGGACGGCACTGGTTTTATGTAGAGAGATGTTGAGGACGGCACTGCTTTTATGTAGATAGATGGGGAGGAAAAAACTGGTTTTATGTAGAGAGATGGAGAGTACGGCACTGGTTTTATATAGAGAGATGGGTAGGATGGCACTGGTTTTTTTGTAGATAGATGGGGAGGACGACACTGGTTTGATGTTGATGGATCAGTAGCACGGCACTGGTTTTATGTACATAGATGGGTAAGACGGCAATGGTCTTATGCAGATAATTGAGGAAGATGGCACTGGTTTTATGTAGATAGATGGGTGCGGCGGCACTGGTTTTATGTAGATAGATGGGTAGCATGGCACTGGTTTTATGTAGATAGATGGGTGGGGGGCACTGCTTTTATGTAGATAGATGGGTAGGATGGCACTGGTTTTATGAAGATAGATGGGTAGGACGGCACTGGTTTTATGTAGATAGATGGGGAGGATGGCACTGGTGTTATGTAGATAGATGGGTGGGACGGCACTGGTATTATGTACATAGATGGGAAGGATGGCACTGGTTTTATGTAGATAGATGGGTGGGACGGCACTGGTATTATGTACATAGATGGGAAGGATGGCACTGGTATTTATGTAGATACATGGGTGGGACGGCACTGGTTTTATGTAGATAGATGGTTAGGATGGCACTGTTTTTATGTAGATAAATGGGTAGGACGACACTGGTTTTATGTAGAGAGATGGAGAGGACGGCACTGGTTTTATTTAGAGAGATGGGGTGGATGGCACTGGTTTTATGTTGATGGATCAGTAGCACGGCACTGGTTTTATGTAGATAGATAGGTAGGACGGCAATGGTCTTATGTAGATAGATGAGGAAGATGGCACTGGTTTTATGTGGAGAGATGGAGAGGACGGCACTGGTATTATGTAGTTAGATGGGGAGAACGGCACTGGTTTTACGTAGATAGATGGGTAGGACGGCACTGGTTTTATGTAGACAGGTGGGTAGGACGGCACTGGTTTTATGTAGAGAGATGTTGAGGACAGCACTGCTTTTATGTAGATGGATGGGGAGGACAAAACTGGTTTTATGTAGAGAGATGGAGAGGACGGCACTGGTTTTATGTAGTTGGATGGGTTGGATGGCACTGGTTTTATGTAGACGGGTGGGTAGGACGGCACTGGTTTTATGTAGACGGGTGGGTAGGACGGCACTGGTTTTATTTAGAGAGATGGGGTGGGTGGCACTGGTTTTATGTTGATGGATCAGTAGCACGGCACTGGTTTTATGTAGATAGATGGGTCGGACGGCAATGGTCTTATGTAGATAGATGAGGAAGATGGCACTGGTTTTATGTAGAGAGATGGAGAGGACGGCACTGGTTTTATGTAGAGAGATGGAGAGGATGGCACTGGTTTTATGTAGATAGATGGGTAGGACGGCACTGGTTTTATGTAGAGAGATGTTGAGGACGGCACTGCTTTTATGTAGATAGATGGGGAGGAAAAAACTGGTTTAATGTAGAGAGATGGAGAGTACGGCACTGGTTTTATATAGAGAGATGGGTAGGATGGCACTGGTTTTTTTGTAGATAGATGGGGAGGACGACACTGGTTTGATGTTGATGGATCAGTAGCACGGCACTGGTTTTATGTACATAGATGGGTAAGACGGCAATGGACTTATGCAGATAATTGAAGAAGATGGCACTGGTTTTATGTAGATAGATGGGTGCGGCGGCACTGGTTTTATGTAGATAGATGGGTAGGATGGCACTGGTTTTATGTAGATAGATGGGTGGGGGGCACTGGTTTTATGTAGATAGATGGGTAGGATGGCACTGGTTTTATGAAGATAGATGGGTAGGACGGCACTGGTTTTATGTAGATAGATGGGGAGGATGGCACTGGTGTTATGTAGATAGATGGGTGGGACGGCACTGGTATTATGTACATAGATGGGGAGGATGGCACTGGTTTTATGTAGATACATGGGTGGGACGGCACTGGTTTTATGTAGATAGATGGTTAGGATGGCACTGTTTTTACGTAGATAAATGGGTAGGACGACACTGGTTTTATGTAGAGAGATGGAGAGGACGGCACTGGTTTTATTTAGAGAGATGGGGTGGATGGCACTGGTTTTATGTTGATGGATCAGTAGCACTGCACTGGTTTTATGTAGATAGATAGGTAGGACGGCAATGGTCTTATGTAGATAGATGAGGAAGATGGCACTGGTTTTATGTAGAGAGATGGAGAGGACGGCACTGGTATTATGTAGTTAGATGGGGAGAACGGCACTGGTTTTACGTAGATAGATGGGTCGGATGGCACTGGTTTTATGTAGATAGATGGGTAGGACGGCACTGGTTTTATGTAGAGAGATGTTGAGGACGGCACTGCTTTTATGTAGATGGATGGGGAGGACAAAACTGGTTTTATGTAGAGAGATGGAGAGGACGGCACTGGTTTTATGTAGTCAGTTGGGGAGGGTGGCACTGGTTTTATGTAGAGGGATGGAGAGGACGGCACTGTTTTTTTGTAGAGAGATGGAGAGGATGGCACTGGTTTTATGTAGAGAGACGGCGAGGACGACACTGGTTTTATGTAGAGAGACGGGGAGGACGACACTGGTTTTATGTAGACAGATGGGGAGGACGACACTGGTTTTATGCAGACAGATGGGGAGAACGGCACTTGTTTTATGTAGATAGTTGGGTAGGACAGCACTGGTTTTATGTAGTTAGATGGGTAGGAAGGCGCTGGTTATATGTAGTTAGATGGGGAGGACGGCACTGGTTTTATGTAGATAGATGGGGAGGATGATACTGGTTTTATGTACTTAGTTTGGGAGGACGGCACTGGTTTTATGTAGTTGGATGGGTAGGATGGCACTGGTTTTATGTAGACGGGTGGGTAGGACGGCACTGGTTTTATTTAGAGAGATGGGGTGGGTGGCACTGGTTTTATGTAGATAGATGGGTAGGACGGCAATGGTCTTATGTAGATAGATGAGGAAGATGGCACTGGTTTTATGTAGAGAGATGGAGAGGACGGCACTGGTATTATGTAGTTAGATGGGGAGGATGGCACTGGATTTATCTAGTTCGTTGGGTACGACGGCACTGGTTTTATCTAGATAGATGGGGAGGACGACACTGGTTTTATGTTGATGGATCAGTAGCACGGCACTGGTTTTATGTAGATAGATGGGTCGGACGGCAATGGTCTTATGTAGATAGATGAGGAAGATGGCACTGGTTTTATGTAGAGAGATGGAGAGGACGGCACTGGTTTTACGTAGATAGATGGGTAGGACGGCACTGGTTTTATGTAGATAGATGGGTAGGATGGCACTGGTTTTATGTAGATAGATGGGTGGGGGGCACTGGTTTTATGTAGATAGATGGGTAGGATGGCACTGGTTTTATGAAGATAGATGGGTAGGACGGCACTGGTTTTATGTAGATAGATGGGGAGGATGGCACTGGTGTTATGTAGATAGATGGGTGGGACGGCACTGGTATTATGTACATAGATGGGGAGGATGGCACTGGTTTTATGTAGATACATGGGTGGGACGGCACTGGTTTTATGTAGATAGATGGTTAGGATGGCACTGTTTTTACGTAGATAAATGGGTAGGACGACACTGGTTTTATGTAGAGAGATGGAGAGGACGGCACTGGTTTTATTTAGAGAGATGGGGTGGATGGCACTGGTTTTATGCTGATGGATCAGTAGCACTGCACTGGTTTTATGTAGATAGATAGGTAGGACGGCAATGGTCTTATGTAGATAGATGAGGAAGATGGCACTGGTTTTATGTAGAGAGATGGAGAGGACGGCACTGGTATTATGTAGTTAGATGGGGAGAACGGCACTGGTTTTACGTAGATAGATGGGTCGGATGGCACTGGTTTTATGTAGATAGATGGGTAGGACGGCACTGGTTTTATGTAGAGAGATGTTGAGGACGGCACTGCTTTTATGTAGATGGATGGGGAGGACAAAACTGGTTTTATGTAGAGAGATGGAGAGGACGGCACTGGTTTTATGTAATCAGTTGGAGAGGGTGGGACTGGTTTTATGTAGAGGGATGGAGAGGACGGCACTGTTTTTTTGTAGAGAGATGGAGAGGATGGCACTGGTTTTATGTAGAGAGACGGGGAGGACGACACTGGTTTTATGTAGAGAGATGGGGAGGACGACACTGGTTTTATGCAGACAGATGGGGAGAAAGGCACTTGCTTTATGTAGATAGTTGGGTAGGACAGCACTGGTTTTATGTAGTTAGATGGGTAGGAAGGCGCTGGTTTTATGAAGTTAGATGGGGAGGACGGCACTGGTTTTATGTAGATAGATGGGGAGGATGATACTGGTTTTATGTACTTAGTTTGGGAGGACGGCACTGGTTTTATGTAGTTGGATGGGTAGGATGGCACTGGTTTTATGTAGACGGGTGGGTAGGACGGCACTGGTTTTATTTAGAGAGATGGGGTGGGTGGCACTGGTTTTATGTAGATGGATGGGTAGGACGGCAATGGTCTTATGTAGATAGATGAGGAAGATGGCACTGGTTTTATGTAGAGAGATGGAGAGGACGGCACTGGTATTATGTAGTTAGATGGGGAGGATGGCACTGGATTTATCTAGTTCATTGGGTACGATGGCACTGGTTTTATCTAGATAGATGGGGAGGACGACACTGGTTTTATGCAGACAGATGGGGAGGACGGTACTGGTTTTATGAGAGAGATGGAGAGTACGGCACTGGTATTATCTATATAGATAGGTAGGGTGGCACTGGTTTTATGTAGATAGATGGGTGGGACGGCACTGGTTTTATGTAGATAGATGGGCAAGACTGCACTGGTTTTATGTAGATAGATGGGGTGGATGGTACTGGTTTTATGTTGATGGATCAGTAGCACGGCACTGGTTTTTGTAGATAGATGGGTAGGACGGCACTGGTTTTATGTAGATAGATGGAGAGGATGGCACTGGTTTTACGTAGATAGATGGGTGGGATGACACCGGTTTTATGTAGATAGATGAGTAGGACGGCACTGGTTTTATGTAGATAGATCGGGTGGATGGCACTGGTTTTCTGTAGATAGATGGGTAGGACGGCACTGGTTTTATGTAGATAGATGGGGAGGATGGCACTTGTTTTATGTAGGTAGGTGGGTAGGATGGCACTGGTTTTATGTAGATAGATGGGGAGGACAGCACTGGTTTTATGTAGAGAGATGTGGAGGACGGCAGTGGATTTATGTAGAGGGAGGGGGAGGACGGCACTGGTTTTATGTAGAGAGATGGGGAGGATGGCACTGGTGTTATGTAGATAGATGGGTGGGACGGCACTGGTTTTATGTAGATAGATGGGGAGGATGGCACTGGTTTTATGTAGATAGATGGGTGGGGCCACTGGTTTTATGTAGATAGATGGGTAGAACGGCACTGGTTTTATGTAGAGAGATGCTGAGGACGGCACTGCTTTTATGTAGATAGATGGGGAGGACAAAACTGGTTTTATGTAGAGAGATGGAGAGGACGGCACTGGTTATATGTAGTCAGATGGGGAGGGTGGCACTGGTTTTATGTAGAGAGATGGAGAGTACGGCACTGGTATTATGTAGTTAGATGGGGAGGACGGCACTGGCTTTACGTAGATAGATGGGTAGGACGGCACTGGTCTTATGTAGATAGATTTGTAGGACGGCACTGGTTTTATGTAGAGAGATGTTGTGGACTGCACTGCTTTTATGTAGATAGATGGGGAGGACAAAACTGGTTTTATGTAGAGAGATGGAGAGGACGGCACTGGTTTTATGTAGTCAGATGGGAGGGTGGCACTGGTTTTATGTAGACGGGTGGGTAGGACGGCACTGGTTTTATTTAGAGAGATGGGGTGGGTGGCACTGGTTTTATGTTGATAGATCAGTAGCACGGCACTGGTTTTATGTAGATAGATGGGTCGGATGGCAATGGTCTTATGTAGATAGATGAGGAAGATGGCACTGGTTTTATGTAGAGAGATGGAGAGGACGGCACTGGTTTTATGTAGAGAGATTGAGAAGACGGCACTGGTTTTATGTAGTCAGTAGAGGAGGGTGGCACTGGTTTTATGTAGAGGGATGGAGAGGACGGCACTGTTTTTTTGTAGAGAGATGGAGAGGATGGCACTGGTTTTATGTAGAGAGACGGGGAGGACGACACTGGTTTTATGTAGACAGATGGGGAGGACGACACTGGTTTTATGCAGACAGATGGGGAGAACGGCACTTGTTTTATGTAGATAGTTGGGTAGGACAGCACTGGTTTTATGTAGTTAGATGGGTAGGAAGGCGCTGGTTATATGTAGTTAGATGGGGAGGACGGCACTGGTTTTATGTAGATAGATGGGGAGGATGATACTGGTTTTATGTACTTAGTTTTGGAGGACGGCACTGGTTTTATGTAGTTGGATGGGTAGGATGGCACTGGTTTTATGTAGACGGGTGGGTAGGACGGCACTGGTTTTATTTAGAGAGATGGGGTGGGTGGCACTGGTTTTATGTAGATAGATGGGTAGGACGGCAATGATCTTATGTAGATAGATGAGGAAGATGGCACTGGTTTTATGTAGAGAGATGGAGAGGACGGCACTGGTATTATGTAGTTAGATGGGGAGGATGGCACTGGATTTATCTAGTTCGTTGGGTACGACGGCACTGGTTTTATCTAGATAGATGGGGAGGACGACACTGGTTTTATGCAGACAGATGGGGAGGACGGTACTGGTTTTATGAGAGAGATGGAGAGTACGGCACTGGTATTATCTATATAGATAGGTAGGGTGGCACTGGTTTTATGTAGATAGATGGGTGGGACGGCACTGGTTTCATGTAGATAGATGGGCAAGACTGCTCTGGTTTTATGTAGATAGATGGGGTGGATGGTACTGGTTTTATGTTGATGGATCAGTAGCACGGCACTGGTTTTTGTAGATAGATGGGAAGGACGGTACTGGTTTTTGTAGATAGATGGGAAGGACGGCACTGGTTTTATGTAGATAGATGGGTAGGATGGCACTGGTTTTACGTAGACGGGTGGGTAGGATGGCACTGGTTTTATTTAGAGAGATGGGGTGGATGGTACTGGTTTTATGTTGATGGATCTGTAGCACGGCACTGGTTTTTGTAGATGGATGGGGAGGACGGCACTGGTTTTATGTAGATAGGTGGGTAGGATGGCACTGGTTTTATTTAGATAGATGGGGAGGACAGCACTGGTTTTATGTAGAGAGATGTGTAGGACGGCAGTGGATTTATGTAGATAGATGGGTGGGGCCACTGGTTTTATGTAGAGAGATGGGTGGGGCCACTGGTTTTATGTAGATAGATGGGTGGGGCCACTGGTTTTATGTAGATAGATGGGTAGAACGGCACTGGTTTTATGTAGAGAGATGCTGAGGACGACACTACTTTTATGTAGATAGATGGGGAGGACAAAACTGGTTTTATGTAGAGAGATGGAGAGGACGGCACTGGTTATATGTAGTCAGATGGGGAAGGTGGCACTGGTTTTATGTAGAGAGATGGAGAGTACGGCACTGGTATTATGTAGTTAGATGGGGAGGACGGCACTGGTTTTACGTAGATAGATGGGTAGGACGGCACTGGTTTTATGTAGATAGATGGGTAGGACGGCACTGGTTTTATGTAGAGAGATGTTGAGGACGGCACTGCTTTTATGTAGATAGATGGGGAGGACAAAACTGGTTTTATGTAGAGCGATGGAGAGGACGGCACTGGTTTTATGTAGTCAGATGGGGAGGATGGCACTGGTTTTATGTAGAGAGATGGCGAGGACGGCACTGGTTTTATGTAGATAGATGGGGAGGACGGCACTGGTTTTATGTAGATAGATGGAGAGGATGATATTGGTTTTATGTACTTAGTTGGGGAGGACGGCACTGGTTTTATGTAGTTGGATGGGTAGGATGGCACTGGTTTTATGTAGACGGGTGGGAAGGACGGCACTGGTTTTATTTAGAGAGATGGGGTGGGTGGCACTGGTTTTATGTTGATGGATCAGTAGCACGGCACTGGTTTTATGTAGATAGATGGGTCGGACGGCAATGGTCTTATGTAGATAGATGAGGAAGATGGCACTGGTTTTATGTAGAGAGATGGAGAGGACGGCACTGGTTTTATGTAGAGAGATGGAGAGGATGGCACTGGTTTTATGTAGATAGATGGGTAGGACGGCACTGGTTTTATGTAGAGAGATGTTGAGGACGGCACTGCTTTTATGTAGATAGATGGGGAGGAAAAAACTGGTTTTATGTAGAAAGATGGAGAGTACGGCACTGGTTTTATATAGAGAGATGGGTAGGATGGCACTGGTTTTTTTGTAGATAGATGGGGAGGACGACACTGGTTTGATGTTGATGGATCAGTAGCACGGCACTGGTTTTATGTACATAGATGGGTAAGACGGAAATGGTCTTATGCAGATAATTGAGGAAGATGGCACTGGTTTTATGTAGATAGATGGGTGCGGCGGCACTGGCTTTATGTAGATAGATGGGTAGCATGGCACTGGTTTTATGTAGATAGATGGGTGGGGGGCACTGCTTTTATGTAGATAGATGGGTAGGATGGCACTGGTTTTATGAAGATAGATGGGTAGGACGGCACTGGTTTTATGTAGATAGATGGGGAGGATGGCACTGGTGTTATGTAGATAGATGGGTGGGACGGCACTGGTATTATGTACATAGATGGGAAGGATGGCACTGGTTTTATGTAGATAGATCAGTAGCACGGCACTGGTATTATGTACATAGATGGGAAGGATGGCACTGGTTTTATGTAGATACATGGGTGGGACGGCACTGGTTTTATGTAGATAGATGGTTAGGATGGCACTGTTTTTATGTAGATAAATGGGTAGGACGACACTGGTTTTATGTAGAGAGATGGAGAGGACGGCACTGGTTTTATTTAGAGAGATGGGGTGGATGGCACTGGTTTTATGTTGATGGATCAGTAGCACGGCACTGGTTTTATGTAGATAGATAGGTAGCACGGCAATGGTCTTATGTAGATAGATGAGGAAGATGGCACTGGTTTTATGTAGAGAGATGGAGAGGACGGCACTGGTATTATGTAGTTAGATGGGGAGGATGGCACTGGATTTATCTAGTTCGTTGGGTACGACGGCACTGGTTTTATCTAGATAGATGGGGAGGACGACACTGGTTTTATGCAGACAGATGGGGAGGACGGTACTGGTTTTATGAGAGAGATGGAGAGTACGGCACTGGTATTATCTATATAGATAGGTAGGGTGGCACTGGTTTTATGTAGATAGATGGGTGGGACGGCACTGGTTTTATGTAGATAGATGGGCAAGACTGCTCTGGTTTTATGTAGATAGATGGGGTGGATGGTACTGGTTTTATGTTGATGGATCAGTAGCACGGCACTGGTTTTTGTAGATAGATGGGAAGGACGGCACTGGTTTTATGTAGATAGATGGGTAGGATGGCACTGGTTTTACGTAGACGGGTGGGTAGGATGGCACTGGTTTTATTTAGAGACATGGGGTGGATGGTACTGGTTTTATGTTGATGGATCTGTAGCACGGCACTGGTTTTTGTAGATGGATGGGTAGGACGGCACTGGTTTTATGTAGATAGATGGGGAGGATGGCACTGGTTTTATGTAGATAGATGGGTGGGCAGCACTGGTTTTTTGTAGATAGATGGGGAGGACGGCACTGGTTTTATGTAGATAGGTGGGTAGGATGGCACTGGTTTTATGTAGATAGATGGGGAGGACAGCACTGGTTTTATGTAGAGAGATGTGTAGGACGGCAGTGGATTTATGTACAGGGAGGGGGAGGACGGCATGGTTTTATGTAAAGAGATGGGGAGGATGGCACTGGTTTTATGTAGATAGATGGGTGGGGCCACTGGTTTTATGTAGAGAGATGGGTGGGGCCACTGGTTTTATGTAGATAGATGGGTGGGGCCACTGGTTTTATGTAGATAGATGGGTAGAACGGCACTGGTTTTATGTAGAGAGATGCTGAGGACGACACTGCTTTTATGTAGATAGATGGGGAGGACAAAACTGGTTTTATGTAGAGAGATGGAGAGGACGGCACTGGTTATATGTAGTCAGATGGGGAAGGTGGCACTGGTTTTATGTAGAGAGATGGAGAGTACGGCACTGGTATTATGTAGTTAGATGGGGAGGACGGCACTGGTTTTACGTAGATAGATGGGTAGGACGGCACTGGTTTTATGTAGATAGATGGGTAGGACGGCACTGGTTTTATGTAGAGAGATGTTGAGGACGGCACTGCTTTTATGTAGATAGATGGGGAGGACAAAACTGGTTTTATGTAGAGCGATGGAGAGGACGGCACTGGTTTTATGTAGTCAGATGGGGAGGGTGGCACTGGTTTTATATAGAGAGATGGGTAGGATGGCACTGGTTTTTTTGTAGATAGATGGGGAGGACGACACTGGTTTGATGTTGATGGATCAGTAGCACGGCACTGGTTTTATGTACATAGATGGGTAAGACGGCAATGGTCTTATGCAGATAATTGAGGAAGATGGCACTGGTTTTATGTAGATAGATGGGTGCGGCGGCACTGGTTTTATGTAGATAGATGGGTAGCATGGCACTGGTTTTATGTAGATAGATGGGTGGGGGGCACTGCTTTTATGTAGATAGATGGGGAGGATGGCACTGGTTTTACGTAGATAGATGGGTGGGATGACACCGGTTTTATGTAGATAGATGAGTAGGACGGCACTGGTTTTATGTAGATAGATCGGGTGGATGGCACTGGTTTTCTGTAGATAGATGGGTAGGACGGCACTGGTTTTATGTAGATAGATGGGGAGGATGGCACTTGTTTTATGTAGATAGATGGGTGGGCAGCACTGTTTTTTTGTAGATAGATGGGGAGGACGGCACTGGTTTTATGTAGGTAGGTGGGTAGGATGGCACTGGTTTTATGTAGATAGATGGGGAGGACAGCACTGGTTTTATGTAGAGAGATGTGGAGGACGGCAGTGGATTTATGTACAGGGAGGGGGAGGACGGCACTGGTTTTATGTAAAGAGATGGGGAGGATGGCACTGGTGTTATGTAGATAGATGGGTGGGACGGCACTGGTTTTATGTAGATAGATGGGGAGGATGGCACTGGTTTTATGTAGATAGATGGGTGGGGCCACTGGTTTTATGTAGATAGATGGGTAGAACGGCACTGGTTTTATGTAGAGAGATGCTGAGGACGACACTGCTTTTATGTAGATAGATGGGGAGGACAAAACTGGTTTTATGTAGAGAGATGGAGAGGACGGCACTGGTTATATGTAGTCAGATGGGGAAGGTGGCACTGGTTTTATGTAGAGAGATGGAGAGTACGGCACTGGTATTATGTAGTTAGATGGGGAGGACGGCACTGGTTTTACGTAGATAGATGGGTAGGACGGCACTGGTTTTATGTAGATAGATGGGTAGGACGGCACTGGTTTTATGTAGAGAGATGTTGAGGACGGCACTGCTTTTATGTAGATAGATGGGGAGGACAAAACTGGTTTTATGTAGAGCGATGGAGAGGACGGCACTGGTTTTATGTAGTCAGATGGGGAGGGTGGCACTGGTTTTATGTAGAGAGATGGCGAGGACGGCACTGGTTTTATGTAGATAGATGGGGAGGACGGCACTGGTTTTATGTAGATAGATGGAGAGGATGATATTGGTTTTATGTACTTAGTTGGGGAGGACGGCACTGGTTTTATGTAGTTGGATGGGTAGGATGGCACTGGTTTTATGTAGACGGGTGGGAAGGACGGCACTGGTTTTATTTAGAGAGATGGGGTGGGTGGCACTGGTTTTATGTTGATGGATCAGTAGCACGGCACTGGTTTTATGTAGATAGATGGGTCGGACGGCAATGGTCTTATGTAGATAGATGAGGAAGATGGCACTGGTTTTATGTAGAGAGATGGAGAGGACGGCACTGGTTTTATGTAGAGAGATGGAGAGGATGGCACTGGTTTTATGTAGATAGATGGGTAGGACGGCACTGGTTTTATGTAGAGAGATGTTGAGGACGGCACTGCTTTTATGTAGATAGATGGGGAGGAAAAAACTGGTTTTATGTAGAGAGATGGAGAGTACGGCACTGGTTTTATATAGAGAGATGGGTAGGATGGCACTGGTTTTTTTGTAGATAGATGGGGAGGACGACACTGGTTTGATGTTGATGGATCAGTAGCACGGCACTGGTTTTATGTACATAGATGGGTAAGACGGCAATGGTCTTATGCAGATAATTGAGGAAGATGGCACTGGTTTTATGTAGATAGATGGGTGCGGCGGCACTGGTTTTATGTAGATAGATGGGTAGCATGGCACTGGTTTTATGTAGATAGATGGGTGGGGGGCACTGCTTTTATGTAGATAGATGGGTAGGATGGCACTGGTTTTATGAAGATAGATGGGTAGGACGGCACTGGTTTTATGTAGATAGATGGGGAGGATGGCACTGGTGTTATGTAGATAGATGGGTGGGACGGCACTGGTATTATGTACATAGATGGGAAGGATGGCACTGGTTTTATGTAGATAGATGGGTGGGACGGCACTGGTATTATGTACATAGATGGGAAGGATGGCACTGGTTTTATGTAGATACATGGGTGGGACGGCACTGGTTTTATGTAGATAGATGGTTAGGATGGCACTGTTTTTATGTAGATAAATGGGTAGGACGACACTGGTTTTATGTAGAGAGATGGAGAGGACGGCACTGGTTTTATTTAGAGAGATGGGGTGGATGGCACTGGTTTTATGTTGATGGATCAGTAGCACGGCACTGGTTTTATGTAGATAGATAGGTAGGACGGCAATGGTCTTATGTAGATAGATGAGGAAGATGGCACTGGTTTTATGTGGAGAGATGGAGAGGACGGCACTGGTATTATGTAGTTAGATGGGGAGAACGGCACTGGTTTTACGTAGATAGATGGGTAGGACGGCACTGGTTTTATGTAGACAGGTGGGTAGGACGGCACTGGTTTTATGTAGAGAGATGTTGAGGACAGCACTGCTTTTATGTAGATGGATGGGGAGGACAAAACTGGTTTTATGTAGAGAGATGGAGAGGACGGCACTGGTTTTATGTAGTTGGATGGGTTGGATGGCACTGGTTTTATGTAGACGGGTGGGTAGGACGGCACTGGTTTTATGTAGACGGGTGGGTAGGACGGCACTGGTTTTATTTAGAGAGATGGGGTGGGTGGCACTGGTTTTATGTTGATGGATCAGTAGCACGGCACTGGTTTTATGTAGATAGATGGGTCGGACGGCAATGGTCTTATGTAGATAGATGAGGAAGATGGCACTGGTTTTATGTAGAGAGATGGAGAGGACGGCACTGGTTTTATGTAGAGAGATGGAGAGGATGGCACTGGTTTTATGTAGATAGATGGGTAGGACGGCACTGGTTTTATGTAGAGAGATGTTGAGGACGGCACTGCTTTTATGTAGATAGATGGGGAGGAAAAAACTGGTTTAATGTAGAGAGATGGAGAGTACGGCACTGGTTTTATATAGAGAGATGGGTAGGATGGCACTGGTTTTTTTGTAGATAGATGGGGAGGACGACACTGGTTTGATGTTGATGGATCAGTAGCACGGCACTGGTTTTATGTACATAGATGGGTAAGACGGCAATGGACTTATGCAGATAATTGAAGAAGATGGCACTGGTTTTATGTAGATAGATGGGTGCGGCGGCACTGGTTTTATGTAGATAGATGGGTAGGATGGCACTGGTTTTATGTAGATAGATGGGTGGGGGGCACTGGTTTTATGTAGATAGATGGGTAGGATGGCACTGGTTTTATGAAGATAGATGGGTAGGACGGCACTGGTTTTATGTAGATAGATGGGGAGGATGGCACTGGTGTTATGTAGATAGATGGGTGGGACGGCACTGGTATTATGTACATAGATGGGGAGGATGGCACTGGTTTTATGTAGATACATGGGTGGGACGGCACTGGTTTTATGTAGATAGATGGTTAGGATGGCACTGTTTTTACGTAGATAAATGGGTAGGACGACACTGGTTTTATGTAGAGAGATGGAGAGGACGGCACTGGTTTTATTTAGAGAGATGGGGTGGATGGCACTGGTTTTATGTTGATGGATCAGTAGCACTGCACTGGTTTTATGTAGATAGATAGGTAGGACGGCAATGGTCTTATGTAGATAGATGAGGAAGATGGCACTGGTTTTATGTAGAGAGATGGAGAGGACGGCACTGGTATTATGTAGTTAGATGGGGAGAACGGCACTGGTTTTACGTAGATAGATGGGTCGGATGGCACTGGTTTTATGTAGATAGATGGGTAGGACGGCACTGGTTTTATGTAGAGAGATGTTGAGGACGGCACTGCTTTTATGTAGATGGATGGGGAGGACAAAACTGGTTTTATGTAGAGAGATGGAGAGGACGGCACTGGTTTTATGTAGTCAGTTGGGGAGGGTGGCACTGGTTTTATGTAGAGGGATGGAGAGGACGGCACTGTTTTTTTGTAGAGAGATGGAGAGGATGGCACTGGTTTTATGTAGAGAGACGGCGAGGACGACACTGGTTTTATGTAGAGAGACGGGGAGGACGACACTGGTTTTATGTAGACAGATGGGGAGGACGACACTGGTTTTATGCAGACAGATGGGGAGAACGGCACTTGTTTTATGTAGATAGTTGGGTAGGACAGCACTGGTTTTATGTAGTTAGATGGGTAGGAAGGCGCTGGTTATATGTAGTTAGATGGGGAGGACGGCACTGGTTTTATGTAGATAGATGGGGAGGATGATACTGGTTTTATGTACTTAGTTTGGGAGGACGGCACTGGTTTTATGTAGTTGGATGGGTAGGATGGCACTGGTTTTATGTAGACGGGTGGGTAGGACGGCACTGGTTTTATTTAGAGAGATGGGGTGGGTGGCACTGGTTTTATGTAGATAGATGGGTAGGACGGCAATGGTCTTATGTAGATAGATGAGGAAGATGGCACTGGTTTTATGTAGAGAGATGGAGAGGACGGCACTGGTATTATGTAGTTAGATGGGGAGGATGGCACTGGATTTATCTAGTTCGTTGGGTACGACGGCACTGGTTTTATCTAGATAGATGGGGAGGACGACACTGGTTTTATGTTGATGGATCAGTAGCACGGCACTGGTTTTATGTAGATAGATGGGTCGGACGGCAATGGTCTTATGTAGATAGATGAGGAAGATGGCACTGGTTTTATGTAGAGAGATGGAGAGGACGGCACTGGTTTTACGTAGATAGATGGGTAGGACGGCACTGGTTTTATGTAGATAGATGGGTAGGACGGCACTGGTTTTATGTAGAGAGATGTTGAGGACGGCACTGCTTTTATGTAGATAGATGGGGAGGACAAAACTGGTTTTATGTAGAGCGATGGAGAGGACGGCACTGGTTTTATGTAGTCAGATGGGGAGGGTGGCACTGGTTTTATGTAGAGAGATGGCGAGGACGGCACTGGTTTTATGTAGATAGATGGGGAGGACGGCACTGGTTTTATGTAGATAGATGGAGAGGATGATATTGGTTTTATGTACTTAGTTGGGGAGGACGGCACTGGTTTTATGTAGTTGGATGGGTAGGATGGCACTGGTTTTATGTAGACGGGTGGGAAGGACGGCACTGGTTTTATTTAGAGAGATGGGGTGGGTGGCACTGGTTTTATGTTGATGGATCAGTAGCACGGCACTGGTTTTATGTAGATAGATGGGTCGGACGGCAATGGTCTTATGTAGATAGATGAGGAAGATGGCACTGGTTTTATGTAGAGAGATGGAGAGGACGGCACTGGTTTTATGTAGAGAGATGGAGAGGATGGCACTGGTTTTATGTAGATAGATGGGTAGGACGGCACTGGTTTTATGTAGAGAGATGTTGAGGACGGCACTGCTTTTATGTAGATAGATGGGGAGGAAAAAACTGGTTTTATGTAGAGAGATGGAGAGTACGGCACTGGTTTTATATAGAGAGATGGGTAGGATGGCACTGGTTTTTTTGTAGATAGATGGGGAGGACGACACTGGTTTGATGTTGATGGATCAGTAGCACGGCACTGGTTTTATGTACATAGATGGGTAAGACGGCAATGGTCTTATGCAGATAATTGAGGAAGATGGCACTGGTTTTATGTAGATAGATGGGTGCGGCGGCACTGGTTTTATGTAGATAGATGGGTAGCATGGCACTGGTTTTATGTAGATAGATGGGTGGGGGGCACTGCTTTTATGTAGATAGATGGGTAGGATGGCACTGGTTTTATGAAGATAGATGGGTAGGACGGCACTGGTTTTATGTAGATAGATGGGGAGGATGGCACTGGTGTTATGTAGATAGATGGGTGGGACGGCACTGGTATTATGTACATAGATGGGAAGGATGGCACTGGTTTTATGTAGATAGATGGGTGGGACGGCACTGGTATTATGTACATAGATGGGAAGGATGGCACTGGTTTTATGTAGATACATGGGTGGGACGGCACTGGTTTTATGTAGATAGATGGTTAGGATGGCACTGTTTTTATGTAGATAAATGGGTAGGACGACACTGGTTTTATGTAGAGAGATGGAGAGGACGGCACTGGTTTTATTTAGAGAGATGGGGTGGATGGCACTGGTTTTATGTTGATGGATCAGTAGCACGGCACTGGTTTTATGTAGATAGATAGGTAGGACGGCAATGGTCTTATGTAGATAGATGAGGAAGATGGCACTGGTTTTATGTGGAGAGATGGAGAGGACGGCACTGGTATTATGTAGTTAGATGGGGAGAACGGCACTGGTTTTACGTAGATAGATGGGTAGGACGGCACTGGTTTTATGTAGACAGGTGGGTAGGACGGCACTGGTTTTATGTAGAGAGATGTTGAGGACAGCACTGCTTTTATGTAGATGGATGGGGAGGACAAAACTGGTTTTATGTAGAGAGATGGAGAGGACGGCACTGGTTTTATGTAGTTGGATGGGTTGGATGGCACTGGTTTTATGTAGACGGGTGGGTAGGACGGCACTGGTTTTATGTAGACGGGTGGGTAGGACGGCACTGGTTTTATTTAGAGAGATGGGGTGGGTGGCACTGGTTTTATGTTGATGGATCAGTAGCACGGCACTGGTTTTATGTAGATAGATGGGTCGGACGGCAATGGTCTTATGTAGATAGATGAGGAAGATGGCACTGGTTTTATGTAGAGAGATGGAGAGGACGGCACTGGTTTTATGTAGAGAGATGGAGAGGATGGCACTGGTTTTATGTAGATAGATGGGTAGGACGGCACTGGTTTTACGTAGAGAGATGTTGAGGACGGCACTGCTTTTATGTAGATAGATGGGGAGGAAAAAACTGGTTTAATGTAGAGAGATGGAGAGTACGGCACTGGTTTTATATAGAGAGATGGGTAGGATGGCACTGGTTTTTTTGTAGATAGATGGGGAGGACGACACTGGTTTGATGTTGATGGATCAGTAGCACGGCACTGGTTTTATGTACATAGATGGGTAAGACGGCAATGGACTTATGCAGATAATTGAAGAAGATGGCACTGGTTTTATGTAGATAGATGGGTGCGGCGGCACTGGTTTTATGTAGATAGATGGGTAGGATGGCACTGGTTTTATGTAGATAGATGGGTGGGGGGCACTGGTTTTATGTAGATAGATGGAGAGGACGGCACTGGTTTTATGTAGAGAGATGGAGAGGATGGCACTGGTTTTATGTAGATAGATGGGTAGGACGGCACTGGTTTTATGTAGAGAGATGTTGAGGACGGCACTGCTTTTATGTAGATAGATGGGGAGGAAAAAACTGGTTTAATGTAGAGAGATGGAGAGTACGGCACTGGTTTTATATAGAGAGATGGGTAGGATGGCACTGGTTTTTTTGTAGATAGATGGGGAGGACGACACTGGTTTGATGTTGATGGATCAGTAGCACGGCACTGGTTTTATGTACATAGATGGGTAAGACGGCAATGGACTTATGCAGATAATTGAAGAAGATGGCACTGGTTTTATGTAGATAGATGGGTGCGGCGGCACTGGTTTTATGTAGATAGATGGGTAGGATGGCACTGGTTTTATGTAGATAGATGGGTGGGGGGCACTGGTTTTATGTAGATAGATGGGTAGGATGGCACTGGTTTTATGAAGATAGATGGGTAGGACGGCACTGGTTTTATGTAGATAGATGGGGAGGATGGCACTGGTGTTATGTAGATAGATGGGTGGGACGGCACTGGTATTATGTACATAGATGGGGAGGATGGCACTGGTTTTATGTAGATACATGGGTGGGACGGCACTGGTTTTATGTAGATAGATGGTTAGGATGGCACTGTTTTTACGTAGATAAATGGGTAGGACGACACTGGTTTTATGTAGAGAGATGGAGAGGACGGCACTGGTTTTATTTAGAGAGATGGGGTGGATGGCACTGGTTTTATGTTGATGGATCAGTAGCACTGCACTGGTTTTATGTAGATAGATAGGTAGGACGGCAATGGTCTTATGTAGATAGATGAGGAAGATGGCACTGGTTTTATGTAGAGAGATGGAGAGGACGGCACTGGTATTATGTAGTTAGATGGGGAGAACGGCACTGGTTTTACGTAGATAGATGGGTCGGATGGCACTGGTTTTATGTAGATAGATGGGTAGGACGGCACTGGTTTTATGTAGAGAGATGTTGAGGACGGCACTGCTTTTATGTAGATGGATGGGGAGGACAAAACTGGTTTTATGTAGAGAGATGGAGAGGACGGCACTGGTTTTATGTAGTCAGTTGGGGAGGGTGGCACTGGTTTTATGTAGAGGGATGGAGAGGACGGCACTGTTTTTTTGTAGAGAGATGGAGAGGATGGCACTGGTTTTATGTAGAGAGACGGCGAGGACGACACTGGTTTTATGTAGAGAGACGGGGAGGACGACACTGGTTTTATGTAGACAGATGGGGAGGACGACACTGGTTTTATGCAGACAGATGGGGAGAACGGCACTTGTTTTATGTAGATAGTTGGGTAGGACAGCACTGGTTTTATGTAGTTAGATGGGTAGGAAGGCGCTGGTTATATGTAGTTAGATGGGGAGGACGGCACTGGTTTTATGTAGATAGATGGGGAGGATGATACTGGTTTTATGTACTTAGTTTGGGAGGACGGCACTGGTTTTATGTAGTTGGATGGGTAGGATGGCACTGGTTTTATGTAGACGGGTGGGTAGGACGGCACTGGTTTTATTTAGAGAGATGGGGTGGGTGGCACTGGTTTTATGTAGATAGATGGGTAGGACGGCAATGGTCTTATGTAGATAGATGAGGAAGATGGCACTGGTTTTATGTAGAGAGATGGAGAGGACGGCACTGGTATTATGTAGTTAGATGGGGAGGATGGCACTGGATTTATCTAGTTCGTTGGGTACGACGGCACTGGTTTTATCTAGATAGATGGGGAGGACGACACTGGTTTTATGTTGATGGATCAGTAGCACGGCACTGGTTTTATGTAGATAGATGGGTCGGACGGCAATGGTCTTATGTAGATAGATGAGGAAGATGGCACTGGTTTTATGTAGAGAGATGGAGAGGACGGCACTGGTTTTATGTAGAGAGATGGAGAGGACGGCACTGGTTTTATGTAGACAGGTGGGTAGGACGGCACTGGTTTTATGTAGAGAGATGTTGAGGACAGCACTGCTTTTATGTAGATGGATGGGGAGGACAAAACTGGTTTTATGTAGAGAGATGGAGAGGACGGCACTGGTTTTATGTAGTTGGATGGGTAGGATGGCACTGGTTTTATGTAGACGGGTGGGTAGGACGGCACTGGTTTTATTTAGAGAGATGGGGTGGGTGGCACTGGTTTTATGTTGATGGATCAGTAGCACGGCACTGGTTTTATGTAGATAGATGGGTCGGACGGCAATGGTCTTATGTAGATAGATGAGGAAGATGGCACTGGTTTTATGTAGAGAGATGGAGAGGACGGCACTGGTTTTATGTAGAGAGATGGAGAGGATGGCACTGGTTTTATGTAGATAGATGGGTAGGACGGCACTGGTTTTATGTAGAGAGATGTTGAGGACGGCGCTGCTTTTATGTAGATAGATGGGGAGGAAAAAACTGGTTTTATGTAGAGAGATGGAGAGTACGGCACTGGTTTTATATAGAGAGATGGGTAGGATGGCACTGGTTTTTTTGTAGATAGATGGGGAGGACGACACTGGTTTGATGTTGATGGATCAGTAGCACAGCACTGGTTTTATGTACATAGATGGGTAAGACGGCAATGGACTTATGCAGATAATTGAAGAAGATGGCACTGGTTTTATGTAGATAGATGGGTGCGGCGGCACTGGTTTTATGTAGATAGATGGGTAGGATGGCACTGGTTTTATGTAGATAGATGGGTGGGGGGCACTGGTTTTATGTAGATAGATGGGTAGGATGGCACTGGTTTTATGAAGATAGATGGGTAGGACGGCACTGGTTTTATGTAGATAGATGGGGAGGATGGCACTGGTGTTATGTAGATAGATGGGTGGGACGGCACTGGTATTATGTACATAGATGGGGAGGATGGCACTGGTTTTATGTAGATACATGGGTGGGACGGCACTGGTTTTATGTAGATAGATGGTTAGGATGGCACTGTTTTTACGTAGATAAATGGGTAGGACGACACTGGTTTTATGTAGAGAGATGGAGAGGACGGCACTGGTTTTATTTAGAGAGATGGGGTGGATGGCACTGGTTTTATGTTGATGGATCAGTAGCACTGCACTGGTTTTATGTAGATAGATAGGTAGGACGGCAATGGTCTTATGTAGATAGATGAGGAAGATGGCACTGGTTTTATGTAGAGAGATGGAGAGGACGGCACTGGTATTATGTAGTTAGATGGGGAGAACGGCACTGGTTTTACGTAGATAGATGGGTCGGATGGCACTGGTTTTATGTAGATAGATGGGTAGGACGGCACTGGTTTTATGTAGAGAGATGTTGAGGACGGCACTGCTTTTATGTAGATGGATGGGGAGGACAAAACTGGTTTTATGTAGAGAGATGGAGAGGACGGCACTGGTTTTATGTAGTCAGTTGGGGAGGGTGGCACTGGTTTTATGTAGAGGGATGGAGAGGACGGCACTGTTTTTTTGTAGAGAGATGGAGACGATGGCACTGGTTTTATGTAGAGAGACGGCGAGGACGACACTGGTTTTATGTAGAGAGATGGGGAGGACCACACTGGTTTTATGCAGACAGATGGGGAGAACGGCACTTGTTTTATGTAGATAGTTGGGTAGGACAGCACTGGTTTTATGGAGTTAGATGGGTAGGAAGGCGCTGGTTTTATGTAGTTAGATGGGGAGGACGGCACTGGTTTTATGTAGATAGATGGGGAGGATGATACTGGTTTTATGTACTTAGTTTGGGAGGACGGCACTGGTTTTATGTAGTTGGATGGGTAGGATGGCACTGGTTTTATGTAGACGGGTGGGTAGGACGGCACTGGTTTTATTTAGAGAGATGGGGTGGGTGGCACTGGTTTTATGTAGATAGATGGGTAGGACGGCAATGGTCTTATGTAGATAGATGAGGAAGATGGCACTGGTTTTATGTAGAGAGTTGGAGAGAACGGCACTGGTATTATGGAGTTAGATGGGGAGGATGGCACTGGATTTATCTAGTTCGTTGGGTACGACGGCACTGGTTTTATCTAGATAGATGGGGAGGACGACACTGGTTTTATGCAGACAGATGGGGAGGACGGTACTGGTTTTATGAGAGAGATGGAGAGTATGGCACTGGTATTATCTACATAGATAGGTAGGGTGGCACTGGTTTTATGTAGATAGATGGGTGGGACGGCACTGGTTTTATGTAGATAGATGGGCAAGACTGCACTGGTTTTATGTAGATAGATGGGGTGGATGGTACTGGTTTTATGTTGATGGATCAGTAGCACGGCACTGGTTTTTGTAGATAGATGGGAAGGACGGCACTGGTTTTATGTAGATAGATGGGGAGGATGGCACTGGTTTTACGTAGATAGATGGGTGGGATGACACCGGTTTTATGTAGATAGATGGGTAGGACGGCACTGGTTTTATGTAGAGAGATGGGGAGGATGGCACTGGTTTTATGTAGATAGATGGGTGGGGCCACTGGTTTTATGTAGATAGATGGGTAGAACGGCACTGGTTTTATGTAGAGAGATGCTGAGGACGGCACTGCTTTTATGTAGATAGATGGGGAGGACAAAACTGGTTTTATGTAGAGAGATGGAGAGGACGGCACTGGTTATATGTAGTCAGATGGGGAGGGTGGCACTGGTTTTATGTAGAGAGATGGAGAGTACGGCACTGGTATTATGTAGTTAGATGGGGAGGACGGCACTGGCTTTACGTAGATAGATGGGTAGGACAGCACTGGTTTTATGTAGATAGATGGGTAGGACGGCACTGGTTTTATGTAGAGAGATGTTGTGGACGGCACTGCTTTTATGTAGATAGATGGGGAGGACAAAACTGGTTTTATGTAGAGAGATGGAGAGGACGGCACTGGTTTTATGTAGTCAGATGGGGAGGGTGGCACTGGTTTTATGTAGAGAGATGGCGAGGACGGCACTGGTTTTATGTAGATAGATGGGGAGGACGGCACTGGTTTTATGTAGATAGATGGAGAGGATGATACTGGTTTTATGTACTTAGTTGGGGAGGACGGCACTGGTTTTATGTAGTTGGATGGGTAGGATGGCACTGGTTTTATGTAGACGGGTGGGTAGGACGGCACTGGTTTTATTTAGAGAGATGGGGTGGGTGGCACTGGTTTTATGTTGATGGATCAGTAGCACGGCACTGGTTTTATGTAGATAGATGGGTCGGATGGCAATGGTCTTATGTAGATAGATGAGGAAGATGGCACTGGTTTTAAGTAGAGAGATGGAGAGGACGGCACTGGTTTTATGTAGAGAGATGGAGAGGATGGCACTGGTTTTATGTAGATAGATGGGTAGGACGGCACTGGTTTTATGTAGAGAGATGTTGAGGACGGCACTGCTTTTATGTAGATAGATGGGGAGGAAAAAACTGGTTTTATGTAGAGAGATGGAGAAGACGGCACTGGTTTTATGTAGTCAGTTGGGGAGGGTGGCACTGGTTTTATGTAGAGAGATGGAGAGGATGGCACTGTTTTTTTGTAGAGAGATGGAGAGGATGGCACTGGTTTTATGTAGAGAGACGGGGAGGACGACGCTGGTTTTATGTAGAGAGATGGGGAGGACAACACTGGTTTTATGCAGACAGATGGGGAGAACGGCACTTGTTTTATGTAGATAGTTGGGTAGGACAGCACTGGTTTTATGTAGGTAGATGGGTAGGACGGCGCTGCTTTTATGTAGATAGATGGTTAGGATGGCACTGTTTCTATGTAGATAAATGGGTAGGACGACACTGGTTTTATGTAGAGAGATAGAGAGGACGGCACTGGTTTTATTTAGAGAGATGGGGTGGATGGCACTGGTTTTATGTTGATGGATCAGTAGCACGGCACTGGTTTTATGTAGATAGATAGGTAGGACGGCAATGGTCTTATGTAGATAGATGAGGAAGATGGCACTGGTTTTATGTAGAGAGATGGAGAGGACGGCACTGGTATTATGTAGTTAGATGGGGAGAACAGCACTGGTTTTACGTAGATAGATGGGTAGGACGGCACTGGTTTTATGTTGATAGATGGGTACGACGGCAATGGTTTTATGTAGATAGATGGGGAGGACAACACTGGTTTTATGTAGAGAGATGGAAAGGACGGCACTGGTTTTATGTAGTTAGATGAGGAGGACGGCACTGGTTTTATTTAGTTAGATGGGTAGGATGGCACTGGTTTTATGTGGACGGGTGGGTAGGATGGCACTGGTTTTATGAAGATAGATGGGTAGGACGGCAATGGTCTTATGCAGATAATTGAGGAAGATGGTACTGGTTTTATGTAGATAGATGGGTGCGGAGGCACTGGTTTTATGTAGATAGATGGGTAGGATGGCACTGGTTTTATGTAGATAGATGGGGAGGATGGCACTGGTTTTATTTAGAGAGATGGGGTGGATGGCACTGGTTTTATCTAGTTCATTGGGTACGATGGCACTGGTTTTATCTAGATAGATGGGGAGGACGACACTGGTTTTATGCAGACAGATGGGGAGGACGGTACTGGTTTTATGAGAGAGATGGAGAGTACGGCACTGGTATTATCTATATAGATAGGTAGGGTGGCACTGGTTTTATGTAGATAGATGGGTGGGACGGCACTGGTTTTATGTAGATAGATGGGCAAGACTGCACTGGTTTTATGTAGATAGATGGGGTGGATGGTACTGGTTTTATGTTGATGGATCAGTAGCACGGCACTGGTTTTTGTAGATAGATGGGTAGGACGGCACTGGTTTTATGTAGATAGATGGAGAGGATGGCACTGGTTTTACGTAGATAGATGGGTGGGATGACACCGGTTTTATGTAGATAGATGAGTAGGACGGCACTGGTTTTATGTAGATAGATCGGGTGGATGGCACTGGTTTTCTGTAGATAGATGGGTAGGACGGCACTGGTTTTATGTAGATAGATGGGGAGGATGGCACTTGTTTTATGTAGGTAGGTGGGTAGGATGGCACTGGTTTTATGTAGATAGATGGGGAGGACAGCACTGGTTTTATGTAGAGAGATGTGGAGGACGGCAGTGGATTTATGTAGAGGGAGGGGGAGGACGGCACTGGTTTTATGTAGAGAGATGGGGAGGATGGCACTGGTGTTATGTAGATAGATGGGTGGGACGGCACTGGTTTTATGTAGATAGATGGGGAGGATGGCACTGGTTTTATGTAGATAGATGGGTGGGGCCACTGGTTTTATGTAGATAGATGGGTAGAACGGCACTGGTTTTATGTAGAGAGATGCTGAGGACGGCACTGCTTTTATGTAGATAGATGGGGAGGACAAAACTGGTTTTATGTAGAGAGATGGAGAGGACGGCACTGGTTATATGTAGTCAGATGGGGAGGGTGGCACTGGTTTTATGTAGAGAGATGGAGAGTACGGCACTGGTATTATGTAGTTAGATGGGGAGGACGGCACTGGCTTTACGTAGATAGATGGGTAGGACGGCACTGGTCTTATGTAGATAGATTTGTAGGACGGCACTGGTTTTATGTAGAGAGATGTTGTGGACTGCACTGCTTTTATGTAGATAGATGGGGAGGACAAAACTGGTTTTATGTAGAGAGATGGAGAGGACGGCACTGGTTTTATGTAGTCAGATGGGAGGGTGGCACTGGTTTTATGTAGACGGGTGGGTAGGACGGCACTGGTTTTATTTAGAGAGATGGGGTGGGTGGCACTGGTTTTATGTTGATAGATCAGTAGCACGGCACTGGTTTTATGTAGATAGATGGGTCGGATGGCAATGGTCTTATGTAGATAGATGAGGAAGATGGCACTGGTTTTATGTAGAGAGATGGAGAGGACGGCACTGGTTTTATGTAGAGAGATTGAGAAGACGGCACTGGTTTTATGTAGTCAGTAGAGGAGGGTGGCACTGGTTTTATGTAGAGGGATGGAGAGGACGGCACTGTTTTTTTGTAGAGAGATGGAGAGGATGGCACTGGTTTTATGTAGAGAGACGGGGAGGACGACACTGGTTTTATGTAGACAGATGGGGAGGACGACACTGGTTTTATGCAGACAGATGGGGAGAACGGCACTTGTTTTATGTAGATAGTTGGGTAGGACAGCACTGGTTTTATGTAGTTAGATGGGTAGGAAGGCGCTGGTTATATGTAGTTAGATGGGGAGGACGGCACTGGTTTTATGTAGATAGATGGGGAGGATGATACTGGTTTTATGTACTTAGTTTTGGAGGACGGCACTGGTTTTATGTAGTTGGATGGGTAGGATGGCACTGGTTTTATGTAGACGGGTGGGTAGGACGGCACTGGTTTTATTTAGAGAGATGGGGTGGGTGGCACTGGTTTTATGTAGATAGATGGGTAGGACGGCAATGATCTTATGTAGATAGATGAGGAAGATGGCACTGGTTTTATGTAGAGAGATGGAGAGGGACGGCACTGGTATTATGTAGTTAGATGGGGAGGATGGCACTGGATTTATCTAGTTCGTTGGGTACGACGGCACTGGTTTTATCTAGATAGATGGGGAGGACGACACTGGTTTTATGCAGACAGATGGGGAGGACGGTACTGGTTTTATGAGAGAGATGGAGAGTACGGCACTGGTATTATCTATATAGATAGGTAGGGTGGCACTGGTTTTATGTAGATAGATGGGTGGGACGGCACTGGTTTCATGTAGATAGATGGGCAAGACTGCTCTGGTTTTATGTAGATAGATGGGGTGGATGGTACTGGTTTTATGTTGATGGATCAGTAGCACGGCACTGGTTTTTGTAGATAGATGGGAAGGACGGTACTGGTTTTTGTAGATAGATGGGAAGGACGGCACTGGTTTTATGTAGATAGATGGGTAGGATGGCACTGGTTTTACGTAGACGGGTGGGTAGGATGGCACTGGTTTTATTTAGAGAGATGGGGTGGATGGTACTGGTTTTATGTTGATGGATCTGTAGCACGGCACTGGTTTTTGTAGATGGATGGGGAGGACGGCACTGGTTTTATGTAGATAGGTGGGTAGGATGGCACTGGTTTTATTTAGATAGATGGGGAGGACAGCACTGGTTTTATGTAGAGAGATGTGTAGGACGGCAGTGGATTTATGTAGATAGATGGGTGGGGCCACTGGTTTTATGTAGAGAGATGGGTGGGGCCACTGGTTTTATGTAGATAGATGGGTGGGGCCACTGGTTTTATGTAGATAGATGGGTAGAACGGCACTGGTTTTATGTAGAGAGATGCTGAGGACGACACTACTTTTATGTAGATAGATGGGGAGGACAAAACTGGTTTTATGTAGAGAGATGGAGAGGACGGCACTGGTTTATATGTAGTCAGATGGGGAAGGTGGCACTGGTTTTATGTAGAGAGATGGAGAGTACGGCACTGGTATTATGTAGTTAGATGGGGAGGACGGCACTGGTTTTACGTAGATAGATGGGTAGGACGGCACTGGTTTTATGTAGATAGATGGGTAGGACGGCACTGGTTTTATGTAGAGAGATGTTGAGGACGGCACTGCTTTTATGTAGATAGATGGGGAGGACAAAACTGGTTTTATGTAGAGCGATGGAGAGGACGGCACTGGTTTTATGTAGTCAGATGGGGAGGATGGCACTGGTTTTATGTAGAGAGATGGCGAGGACGGCACTGGTTTTATGTAGATAGATGGGGAGGACGGCACTGGTTTTATGTAGATAGATGGAGAGGATGATATTGGTTTTATGTACTTAGTTGGGGAGGACGGCACTGGTTTTATGTAGTTGGATGGGTAGGATGGCACTGGTTTTATGTAGACGGGTGGGAAGGACGGCACTGGTTTTATTTAGAGAGATGGGGTGGGTGGCACTGGTTTTATGTTGATGGATCAGTAGTAGCACGGCACTGGTTTTATGTAGATAGATGGGTCGGACGGCAATGGTCTTATGTAGATAGATGAGGAAGATGGCACTGGTTTTATGTAGAGAGATGGAGAGGACGGCACTGGTTTTATGTAGAGAGATGGAGAGGATGGCACTGGTTTTATGTAGATAGATGGGTAGGACGGCACTGGTTTTATGTAGAGAGATGTTGAGGACGGCACTGCTTTTATGTAGATAGATGGGGAGGAAAAAACTGGTTTTATGTAGAAAGATGGAGAGTACGGCACTGGTTTTATATAGAGAGATGGGTAGGATGGCACTGGTTTTTTTGTAGATAGATGGGGAGGACGACACTGGTTTGATGTTGATGGATCAGTAGCACGGCACTGGTTTTATGTACATAGATGGGTAAGACGGAAATGGTCTTATGCAGATAATTGAGGAAGATGGCACTGGTTTTATGTAGATAGATGGGTGCGGCGGCACTGGCTTTATGTAGATAGATGGGTAGCATGGCACTGGTTTTATGTAGATAGATGGGTGGGGGGCACTGCTTTTATGTAGATAGATGGGTAGGATGGCACTGGTTTTATGAAGATAGATGGGTAGGACGGCACTGGTTTTATGTAGATAGATGGGGAGGATGGCACTGGTGTTATGTAGATAGATGGGTGGGACGGCACTGGTATTATGTACATAGATGGGAAGGATGGCACTGGTTTTATGTAGATAGATGGGTGGGACGGCACTGGTATTATGTACATAGATGGGAAGGATGGCACTGGTTTTATGTAGATACATGGGTGGGACGGCACTGGTTTTATGTAGATAGATGGTTAGGATGGCACTGTTTTTATGTAGATAAATGGGTAGGACGACACTGGTTTTATGTAGAGAGATGGAGAGGACGGCACTGGTTTTATTTAGAGAGATGGGGTGGATGGCACTGGTTTTATGTTGATGGATCAGTAGCACGGCACTGGTTTTATGTAGATAGATAGGTAGCACGGCAATGGTCTTATGTAGATAGATGAGGAAGATGGCACTGGTTTTATGTAGAGAGATGGAGAGGACGGCACTGGTATTATGTAGTTAGATGGGTAGGACGGCAATGGTCTTATGTAGATAGATGAGGAAGATGGCACTGGTTTTATGTAGAGAGATGGAGAGGACGGCACTGGTATTATGTAGTTAGATGGGGAGGATGGCACTGGATTTATCTAGTTCGTTGGGTACGACGGCACTGGTTTTATCTAGATAGATGGGGAGGACGACACTGGTTTTATGCAGACAGATGGGGAGGACGGTACTGGTTTTATGAGAGAGATGGAGAGTACGGCACTGGTATTATCTATATAGATAGGTAGGGTGGCACTGGTTTTATGTAGATAGATGGGTGGGACGGCACTGGTTTTATGTAGATAGATGGGCAAGACTGCTCTGGTTTTATGTAGATAGATGGGGTGGATGGTACTGGTTTTTATGTTGATGGATCAGTAGCACGGCACTGGTTTTTGTAGATAGATGGGAAGGACGGCACTGGTTTTATGTAGATAGATGGGTAGGATGGCACTGGTTTTACGTAGACGGGTGGGTAGGATGGCACTGGTTTTATTTAGAGACATGGGGTGGATGGTACTGGTTTTATGTTGATGGATCTGTAGCACGGCACTGGTTTTTGTAGATGGATGGGTAGGACGGCACTGGTTTTATGTAGATAGATGGGGAGGATGGCACTGGTTTTATGTAGATAGATGGGTGGGCAGCACTGGTTTTTTGTAGATAGATGGGGAGGACGGCACTGGTTTTTATGTAGATAGGTGGGTAGGATGGCACTGGTTTTATGTAGATAGATGGGGAGGACAGCACTGGTTTTATGTAGAGAGATGTGTAGGACGGCAGTGGATTTATGTACAGGGAGGGGGAGGACGGCATGGTTTTTATGTAAAGAGATGGGGAGGATGGCACTGGTTTTATGTAGATAGATGGGTGGGGCCACTGGTTTTATGTAGAGAGATGGGTGGGGCCACTGGTTTATATGTAGATAGATGGGTGGGGCCACTGGTTTTATGTAGATAGATGGGTAGAACGGCACTGGTTTTATGTAGAGAGATGCTGAGGACGACACTGCTTTTATGTAGATAGATGGGGAGGACAAAACTGGTTTTATGTAGAGAGATGGAGAGGACGGCACTGGTTATATGTAGGTCAGATGGGGAAGGTGGCACTGGTTTTATGTAGAGAGATGGAGAGTACGGCACTGGTATTATGTAGTTAGATGGGGAGGACGGCACTGGTTTTACGTAGATAGATGGGTAGGACGGCACTGGTTTTATGTAGATAGATGGGTTAGGACGGCACTGGTTTTATGTAGAGAGATGTTGAGGACGGCACTGCTTTTATGTAGATAGATGGGGAGGACAAAACTGGTTTTATGTAGAGCGATGGAGAGGACGGCACTGGTTTTATGTAGTCAGATGGGGAGGGTGGCACTGGTTTTATATAGAGAGATGGGTAGGATGGCACTGGTTTTTTTGTAGATAGATGGGGAGGACGACACTGGTTTGATGTTGATGGATCAGTAGCACGGCACTGGTTTTATGTACATAGATGGGTAAGACGGCAATGGTCTTATGCAGATAATTGAGGAAGATGGCACTGGTTTTATGTAGATAGATGGGTGCGGCGGCACTGGTTTTATGTAGATAGATGGGTAGCATGGCACTGGTTTTATGTAGATAGATGGGTGGGGGGCACTGCTTTTATGTAGATAGATGGGGAGGATGGCACTGGTTTTACGTAGATAGATGGGTGGGATGACACCGGTTTTATGTAGATAGATGAGTAGGACGGCACTGGTTTTATGTAGATAGATCGGGTGGATGGCACTGGTTTTCTGTAGATAGATGGGTAGGACGGCACTGGTTTTATGTAGATAGATGGGGAGGATGGCACTTGTTTTATGTAGATAGATGGGTGGGCAGCACTGTTTTTTTTGTAGATAGATGGGGGAGGACGGCACTGGTTTTATGTAGGTAGGTGGGTAGGATGGCACTGGTTTTATGTAGATAGATGGGGAGGACAGCACTGGTTTTATGTAGAGAGATGTGGAGGACGGCAGTGGATTTATGTACAGGGAGGGGGGAGGACGGCACTGGTTTTATGTAAAGAGATGGGGAGGATGGCACTGGTGTTATGTAGATAGATGGGTGGGACGGCACTGGTTTTATGTAGATAGATGGGGAGGATGGCACTGGTTTTATGTAGATAGATGGGTGGGGCCACTGGTTTTATGTAGATAGATGGGTAGAACGGCACTGGTTTTATGTAGAGAGATGCTGAGGACGACACTGCTTTTATGTAGATAGATGGGGAGGACAAAACTGGTTTTATGTAGAGAGATGGAGAGGACGGCACTGGTTATATGTAGTCAGATGGGGAAGGTGGCACTGGTTTTATGTAGAGAGATGGAGAGTACGGCACTGGTATTATGTAGTTAGATGGGGAGGACGGCACTGGTTTTACGTAGATAGATGGGTAGGACGGCACTGGTTTTATGTAGATAGATGGGTAGGACGGCACTGGTTTTATGTAGAGAGATGTTGAGGACGGCACTGCTTTTATGTAGATAGATGGGAGGACAAAACTGGTTTTATGTAGAGCGATGGAGAGGACGGCACTGGTTTTATGTAGTCAGATGGGGAGGGTGGCACTGGTTTTATGTAGAGAGATGGCGAGGACGGCACTGGTTTTATGTAGATAGATGGGGAGGACGGCACTGGTTTTATGTAGATAGATGGAGAGGATGATATTGGTTTTATGTACTTAGTTGGGGAGGACGGCACTGGTTTTATGTAGTTGGATGGGTAGGATGGCACTGGTTTTATGTAGACGGGTGGGAAGGACGGCACTGGTTTTATTTAGAGAGATGGGGTGGGTGGCACTGGTTTTATGTTGATGGATCAGTAGCACGGCACTGGTTTTATGTAGATAGATGGGTCGGACGGCAATGGTCTTATGTAGATAGATGAGGAAGATGGCACTGGTTTTATGTAGAGAGATGGAGAGGACGGCACTGGTTTTATGTAGAGAGATGGAGAGGATGGCACTGGTTTTATGTAGATAGATGGGTAGGACGGCACTGGTTTTATGTAGAGAGATGTTGAGGACGGCACTGCTTTTATGTAGATAGATGGGGAGGAAAAAACTGGTTTTATGTAGAGAGATGGAGAGTACGGCACTGGTTTTATATAGAGAGATGGGTAGGATGGCACTGGTTTTTTTTGTAGATAGATGGGGAGGACGACACTGGTTTGATGTTGATGGATCAGTAGCACGGCACTGGTTTTATGTACATAGATGGGTAAGACGGCAATGGTCTTATGCAGATAATTGAGGAAGATGGCACTGGTTTTATGTAGATAGATGGGTGCGGCGGCACTGGTTTTATGTAGATAGATGGGTAGCATGGCACTGGTTTTATGTAGATAGATGGGTGGGGGGCACTGCTTTTATGTAGATAGATGGGTAGGATGGCACTGGTTTTATGAAGATAGATGGGTAGGACGGCACTGGTTTTATGTAGATAGATGGGGAGGATGGCACTGGTGTTATGTAGATAGATGGGTGGGACGGCACTGGTATTATGTACATAGATGGGAAGGATGGCACTGGTTTTATGTAGATAGAATGGGTGGGACGGCACTGGTATTATGTACATAGATGGGAAGGATGGCACTGGTTTTATGTAGATACATGGGTGGGACGGCACTGGTTTTATGTAGATAGATGGTTAGGATGGCACTGTTTTTATGTAGATAAATGGGTAGGACGACACTGGTTTTATGTAGAGAGATGGAGAGGACGGCACTGGTTTTATTTAGAGAGATGGGGTGGATGGCACTGGTTTTATGTTGATGGATCAGTAGCACGGCACTGGTTTTATGTAGATAGATAGGTAGGACGGCAATGGTCTTATGTAGATAGATGAGGAAGATGGCACTGGTTTTATGTGGAGAGATGGAGAGGACGGCACTGGTATTATGTAGTTAGATGGGGAGAACGGCACTGGTTTTACGTAGATAGATGGGTAGGACGGCACTGGTTTTATGTAGACAGGTGGGTAGGACGGCACTGGTTTTATGTAGAGAGATGTTGAGGACAGCACTGCTTTTATGTAGATGGATGGGGAGGACAAAACTGGTTTTATGTAGAGAGATGGAGAGGACGGCACTGGTTTTATGTAGTTGGATGGGTTGGATGGCACTGGTTTTATGTAGACGGGTGGGTAGGACGGCACTGGTTTTATGTAGACGGGTGGGTAGGACGGCACTGGTTTTATTTAGAGAGATGGGGTGGGTGGCACTGGTTTTATGTTGATGGATCAGTAGCACGGCACTGGTTTTATGTAGATAGATGGGTCGGACGGCAATGGTCTTATGTAGATAGATGAGGAAGATGGCACTGGTTTTATGTAGAGAGATGGAGAGGACGGCACTGGTTTTATGTAGAGAGATGGAGAGGATGGCACTGGTTTTATGTAGATAGATGGGTAGGACGGCACTGGTTTTATGTAGAGAGATGTTGAGGACGGCACTGCTTTTATGTAGATAGATGGGGAGGAAAAAACTGGTTTAATGTAGAGAGATGGAGAGTACGGCACTGGTTTTATATAGAGAGATGGGTAGGATGGCACTGGTTTTTTTTGTAGATAGATGGGGAGGACGACACTGGTTTGATGTTGATGGATCAGTAGCACGGCACTGGTTTTATGTACATAGATGGGTAAGACGGCAATGGACTTATGCAGATAATTGAAGAAGATGGCACTGGTTTTATGTAGATAGATGGGTGCGGCGGCACTGGTTTTATGTAGATAGATGGGTAGGATGGCACGGTTTTATGTAGATAGATGGGTGGGGGGCACTGGTTTTATGTAGATAGATAGGTAGGACGGCAATGGTCTTATGTAGATAGATGAGGAAGATGGCACTGGTTTTATGTAGAGAGATGGAGAGGACGGCACTGGTATTATGTAGTTAGATGGGGAGAACGGCACTGGTTTTACGTAGATAGATGGGTCGGATGGCACTGGTTTTATGTAGATAGATGGGTGAGGACGGCACTGGTTTTATGTAGAGAGATGTTGAGGACGGCACTGCTTTTATGTAGATGGATGGGGAGGACAAAACTGGTTTTATGTAGAGAGATGGAGAGGACGGCACTGGTTTTATGTAGTCAGTTGGGGAGGGTGGCACTGGTTTTATGTAGAGGGATGGAGAGGACGGCACTGTTTTTTTTGTAGAGAGATGGAGAGGATGGCACTGGTTTTATGTAGAGAGACGGCGAGGACGACACTGGTTTTATGTAGAGACGGGGAGGACGACACTGGTTTTATGTAGACAGATGGGGAGGACGACACTGGTTTTTATGCAGACAGATGGGGAGAACGGCACTTGTTTTATGTAGATAGTTGGGTAGGACAGCACTGGTTTTATGTAGTTAGATGGGTAGGAAGGCGCTGGTTATATGTAGTTAGATGGGGAGGACGGCACTGGTTTTATGTAGATAGATGGGGAGGATGATACTGGTTTTATGTACTTAGTTTGGGAGGACGGCACTGGTTTTATGTAGTTGGATGGGTAGGATGGCACTGGTTTTATGTAGACGGGTGGTAGGACGGCACTGGTTTTATTTAGAGAGATGGGGGTGGGTGGCACTGGTTTTATGTAGATAGATGGGTAGGACGGCAATGGTCTTATGTAGATAGATGAGGAAGATGGCACTGGTTTTATGTAGAGAGATGGAGAGGACGGCAACTGGTATTATGTAGTTAGATGGGGAGGATGGCACTGGATTTATCTAGTTCGTTGGGTACGACGGCACTGGTTTTATCTAGATAGATGGGGAGGACGACACTGGTTTTATGTTGATGGATCAGTAGCACGGCACTGGTTTTATGTAGATAGATGGGTCGGACGGCAATGGTCTTATGTAGATAGATGAGGAAGATGGCACTGGTTTTATGTAGAGAGATGGAGAGGACGGCACTGGTTTTACGTAGATAGATGGGTAGGACGGCACTGGTTTTATGTAGATAGATGGGTAGGATGGCACTGGTTTTATGTAGATAGATGGGTGGGGGGCACTGGTTTTATGTAGATAGATGGGTAGGATGGCACTGGTTTTATGAAGATAGATGGGTAGGACGGCACTGGTTTTATGTAGATAGATGGGGAGGATGGCACTGG
>NW_027276455.1:0-39334 GCF_030028105.1 Mobula birostris | reverse complement strand
TTGCATTCACTGAGATAACAACTTTTTTCTGTTGATGTGTACAGCCATGAAACCAACTTTCAAACTACTCATAATCATGTGGAAGTGTAACCTAAGGTGTTTCCATTAGGTCTGCAGTAAATGCTTTGGTGTAAAATTGAAATGTATACTATTTGTATTGTAAAAGCATTGCATGCACTGAGAAAACAACTTTTGTCTTGATGTGCACAGGGTATGAAACAACTTTCAGACATCTCAGAATCATGTGGGAAGTTAATCTAAGTTGTTTCCATTAGTTTTGCAGTAAGTGCTTTGGTGTAAAATTGAAATGTATTCTATTTGTATTGTCTGAGCATTGCATGCAACTGAGATAACAACTTTTTTGTGTTGATGTGTACAGCCATGAAACAACTTTCAAACTACTCAAAATCATGTGGGAAGTTAACCTAAGGTGTTTCCATTAGTTTGCAGTAAGTACTTTGGTGGTAAAATTCAGATGTGTACTTCCTTAATGTCAGAGCATAGTAGTACTGAGAAGTAACTTTTTTGTCTTGATGAACTGAGGCATGAAACAACTTTAAACCTAGTCATATTCATCTGGGAAGTTAACCAAATGTGTTTGCATTAGGTTTGCAGTCAGGACTTTTGAGTACAATTGAATGTATACTACTTTTATGTCAAAGCATTCTAGTCACTGTGAAATCAACTTTTTTGTCTTTATGTGCACAGGTATGTAACCACTTTCAGACATCTCCAGAATCATGTGGGAAGTTAACCTAAGGTGTTTCCATTAGGTTTGCAGTAAGTGCTTTGTAGTAAAATTGAAATGTACACTATTTGTATGTGTCTAAGCATTGCATTCACTGAGATAACAACTTTTTTCTGTTGATGTGTACAGCCATGAAACAACTTTCAAACTACTCATACTCATG
This sequence comes from Mobula birostris, assembly GCF_030028105.1. Lineage (NCBI taxonomy): Eukaryota > Metazoa > Chordata > Chondrichthyes > Myliobatiformes > Myliobatidae > Mobula > Mobula birostris. The sequence goes on along the minus strand of NW_027276455.1, from coordinate 38,423 downwards.
TGAAAGTTAACCTAAAGTGTTTCCATTAGGTTTGCAGTAAGTACTTTGTTGTAAAATTGAAATGTATACTACTTTTATGTCAAAGCATTCTATTCACTGTGAAAATCAACTTTTTTGTCTTTATGTGCACAAGTATGAAACAACTTTCAGACATCTCAGAATCATGTGGAAGTTAACCTAAGGTGTTTCCATTAGGTTTGCAGTAAGTGCTTTGGTGTAAAATTGAATGAATACTATTTGTATTGTCTAAGCATTGCATGCACTGAGATTACAACTTTTTGTGTGTGATGTGTACAGCCATAAAACAACTTTCAAACTACTCATAATCATGTGGAAAGTTAACCTAAAGTGTTTCCATTAGGTTTGCAGTAAGTACTTTTGTTTGTAAAATTGAATGTTTACTACTTTTATGTCAAGCATTCTATTCACCGTGAAATCAACTTTTTTGTCTTTATGTGTACAGCCATGAAACAACTTTCAAACTACTCATAATCATGTGGAAAGTTAACCTAAGGTGTTTCCATTAGGTCTGCAGTAAATGCTTGGTGTAAAATTGAAATGTATACTATTTGTATGTCTAAGCATTGCATTCACTGAGATAGACACACTTTTTTTCTGTTGATGTGTACAGCATTGAAACAACTTTCAAACTACTCATAATCATGTGGAAAAGTTAACCTAAGGTGTTTCCCATTAGGTCTTGCAGTAAATGCTTTGGTGTAAAATGAAATGATATACTATTTGTATTGTAAAAGCATTGCAATGTCACTGAGAAAACAACTTTTTTGTCTTGATGTGCACAGGTATGAAACAACTTTCAGACATCTCAGAATCATGTGGGAAGTTAATCTAAGTTGTTTCTATAGGTTTGCAGTAAGTGCTTTGGTGTAAATTGAAATGTATTCTATTTGTATTGTCCTGAGACATTGCATGCACTGAGATAACAACTTTTTTGTGTGGTTGATGTGTACAGCCATGAAACAACTTTCAAACTACTCATAATCATGTGGGAAGTTACCTAAGGTGTTTCCATTAGTTTTGCAGTAAGTACTTTGGTGTAAAATTCAGATGTGTACTGTCCTTAATGTCAGAGCATAGTAGTACTGAGAAAGTAACTTTTATTGTCTTGATTGAACTGAGGCATTAAACAACTTTAAAACCTAGTCATATTCATCTGGGAAGTTAACGAAATGTGGTTGTGCATTAGGTTTTGCAGTCAGGACTTTTGAGTACAATTGAATATGTATACTACTTTTATGTCAAAGCATTCTATTCACTGTGAATCAACTTTTTTGTCTTTATGTACACAGGTATGTAACAACTTTCAGACATCTCAGAATCATGTGGAAGTTAACCTACAAGTGTTTCCATTAGGTTTGCAGTAAGTGCTTTGTGTAAAATTGAAATGTACACTATTTGTATTGTCTAAGCATTGCCATCCACTGAGATAACAACTTTTTTGTGTTGATGTTTACAGCCATTAAACAACTTTCAAACTACTCATAATCATGTGGAAAGTTAACCTAAAGTGTTTCCATTAGGTTTGCAGTAAGTACTTTGTTGTAAAATGAAATGTATACTACTTTTATGTCCAAGCATTCTATTCACTGTGAATCAACTTTTTTGTCTTATGTGCACAAGTATGAAACAACTTTCAGACATCTCAGAATCATGTGGGAAGTTAACCTAAGGTGTTTCCATTAGGTTTGCAGGTAGTAAGTACTTTGGTGTAAAATTGAAATGTATACTATTTGTATTGTCTAAGCATTGCATGCACTGAGATAACAACTTTTTTGTGTTGATGTGTACAGCCATGAAACAACTTTCAAACTACTCATAATCATGTGGGAAGTTAACCTAAGGTGTTTCCATTAGTTTGCAGTAAGTACTTTGGTGTAAAATTCAGATGTGTACTTCCTTAATGTCAGAGCATAGTAGTACTGAGAAAGTAACTTTTTTGTCTTGATGAACTGAGGCATGAAACACAACTTTAAACCTAGTCATATTCATCTGGGAAGTTAACCAAATGTGTTTGCATTAGGTTTGCAGTCAGGACTTTTGAGTACAATTGAAATGTATACTACTTTTATGTCAAAGCATTCTATTCACTGTGAAATCAACTTTTTTGTCTTTATGTGCACAGGTATGTAACAACTTTCAGACATCTCAGAATCATGTGGGAAGTTAACCTAAGGTGTTTCCATTAGGTTTGCAGTAAGTGCTTTGTAGTAAAATTGAAATGTACACTATTTGTATTGTCTAAGCATTGCATTCACTGAGATAACAACTTTTTTCTGTTGATGTGTACAGCCATGAAACAACTTTCAAACTACTCATAATCATGTGGAAAGTTAACCCTAAGGTGTTTCCATTAGGTTTGCAGTAAGTGCTTTGTTGTAAAATTGAAATGTTTACTACTTTTATGTCAAAGCATTCTATTCACCGTGAAATCAACTTTTTTGTCTTTATGTGTACAGCCATGAAACAACTTTCAAACTACTCATAATCATGTGGAAAGTTAACCTAAGGTGTTTCCATTAGGTCTGCAGTAAATGCTTTGGTGTAAAATTGAAATGTATACTATTTGTATTGTCTAAGCATTGCATTCACTGAGATAACAACTTTTTTCTGTTGATGTGTACAGCCATGAAACAACTTTCAAACTACTCATAATCATGTGGAAAGTTAACCTAAGGTGTTTCCATTAGGTCTGCAGTAAATGCTTTGGTGTAAAATTGAAATGTATACTATTTGTATTGTAAAAGCATTGCATGCACTGAGAAAACAACTTTTTTGTCTTGATGTGCACAGGTATGAAACAACTTTCAGACATCTCAGAATCATGTGGGAAGTTAATCTAAGTTGTTTCCATTAGTTTTGCAGTAAGTGCTTTGGTGTAAAATTGAAATGTATTCTATTTGTATTGTCTGAGCATTGCATGCACTGAGATAACAACTTTTTTGTGTTGATGTGTACAGCCATGAAACAACTTTCAAACTACTCATAATCATGTGGGAAGTTAACCTAAGGTGTTTCCATTAGTTTGCAGTAAGTACTTTGGTGTAAAATTCAGATGTGTACTTCCTTAATGTCAGAGCATAGTAGTACTGAGAAAGTAACTTTTTTGTCTTGATGAACTGAGGCATGAAACAACTTTAAACCTAGTCATATTCATTCTGGGAAGTTAACCAAATGTGTTTGCATTAGGTTTGCAGTCAGGACTTTTGAGTACAATTGAAATGTATACTACTTTTATGTCAAAGCATTCTATTCACTGTGAAATCAACTTTTTTGTCTTTATGTGCACAGGTATGTAACCACTTTCAGACATCTCAGAATCATGTGGGAAGTTAACCTAAGGTGTTTCCATTAGGTTTGCAGTAAGTGCTTTGTAGTAAAATTGAAATGTACACTATTTGTATTGTCTAAGCATTGCATTCACTGAGATAACAACTTTTTTCTGTTGATGTGTACAGCCATGAAACAACTTTCAAACTACTCATAATCATGTGGAAAGTTAACCTAAAGTGTTTCCATTAGTTTGCAGTAAGTACTTTGTTGTAAAATTGAAATGTATACTACTTTTATGTCAAAGCATTCTATTCACTGTGAAATCAACTTTTTTGTCTTTATGTGCACAAGTATGAAACAACTTTCAGACATCTCAGAATCATGTGGGAAGTTAACCTAAGGTGTTTCCATTAGGTTTGCAGTAAGTGCTTTGGTGTAAAATTGAAATGAATACTATTTGTATTGTCTAAGCATTGCATGCACTGAGATTACAACTTTTTTGTGTTGATGTGTGCAGCCATAAAACAACTTTCAAACTACTCATAATCATGTGGAAAGTTAACCTAAAGTGTTTCCATTAGGTTTGCAGTAAGTACTTTGTTGTAAAATTGAAATGTTTACTACTTTTATGTCAAAGCATTCTATTCACCGTGAAATCAACTTTTTTGTCTTTATGTGTACAGCCATGAAACAACTTTCAAACTACTCATAATCATGTGGAAAGTTAACGTAAGGTGTTTCCATTAGGTCTGCAGTAAATGCTTTGGTGTAAAATTGAAATGTATACTATTTGTATTGTCTGAGCATTGCATTCACTGAGATAACAACTTTTTTCTGTTGATGTGTACAGCCATGAAACAACTTTCAAACTACTCATAATCATGTGGAAAGTTAACCTAAGGTGTTTCCATTAGGTCTGCAGTAAATGCTTTGGTGTAAAATTGAAATGTATACTATTTGTATTGTAAAAGCATTGCATGCACTGAGAAAACAACTTTTTTGTCTTGATGTGCACAGGTATGAAACAACTTTCAGACATCTCAGAATCATGTGGGAAGTTAATCTAAGTTGTTTCCATTAGTTTTGCAGTAAGTGCTTTGGTGTAAAATTGAAATGTATTCTATTTGTATTGTCTGAGCATTGCATGCACTGAGATAACAACTTTTTTGTGTTGATGTGTACAGCCATGAAACAACTTTCAAACTACTCATAATCATGTGGGAAGTTAACCTAAGGTGTTTCCATTAGTTTGCAGTAAGTACTTTGGTGTAAAATTCAGATGTGTACTTCCTTAATGTCAGAGCATAGTAGTACTGAGAAAGTAACTTTTTTGTCTTGATGAACTGAGGCATGAAACAACTTTAAACCTAGTCATATTCATCTGCGAAGTTAACCAAATGTGTTTGCATTAGGTTTGCAGTCAGGACTTTTGAGTACAATTGAAATGTATACTACTTTTATGTCAAAGCATTCTATTCACTGTGAAATCAACTTTTTTGTCTTTATGTGCACAGGTATGTAACAACTTTCAGACATCTCAGAATCATGTGGGAAGTTAACCTAAGGTGTTTCCATTAGGTTTGCAGTAAGTGCTTTGTAGTAAAATTGAAATGTACACTATTTGTATTGTCTAAGCATTGCATTCACTGAGATAACAACTTTTTTCTGTTGATGTGTACAGCCATGAAACAACTTTCAAACTACTCATAATCAGTGGAAAGTTAACCTAAGGTGTTTCCATTAGGTTTGCAGTAAGTGCTTTGGTGTAAAATTGAAATGTATACTATTTGTATTGTAAAAGCATTGCATGCACTGAGAAAACAACTTTTTTGTCTTGATGTGCACAGGTATGAAACAACTTTCAGACATCTCAGAATCATGTGGGAAGTTAATCTAAGTTGTTTCCATTAGGTTTGCAGTAAGTGCTTTGGTGTAAAATTGAAATGTATACTATTTGTATTGTCTAAGCATTGCATGCACTGAGATAACAACTTTTTTGTGTTGATGTGTACAGCCATGAAACAACTTTCAAACTACTCATAATCATGTGGGAAGTTAACCTAAGGTGTTTCCATTAGTTTGCAGTAAGTACTTTGGTGTAAAATTCAGATGTGTACTTCCTTAATGTCAGAGCATAGTAGTACTGAGAAAGTAACTTTTTTGTCTTGATGAACTGAGGCATGAAACAACTTTAAACCTAGTCATATTCATCTGGGAAGTTAACCAAATGTGTTTGCATTAGGTTTGCAGTCAGGACTTTTGAGTACAATTGAAATGTATACTACTTTTATGTCAAAGCATTCTATTCACTGTGAAATCAACTTTTTTGTCTTTATGTGCACAGGTATGTAACAACTTTCAGACATCTCAGAATCATGTGGGAAGTTAACCTAAGGTGTTTCCATTAGGTTTGCAGTAAGTGCTTTGTAGTAAAATTGAAATGTACACTATTTGTATTGTCTAAGCATTGCATTCACTGAGGTAACAACTTTTTTCTGTTGATGTGTACAGCCATGAAACAACTTTCAAACTACTCATAATCATGTGGAAAGTTAACCTAAGGTGTTTCCATTAGGTTTGCAGTAAGTGCTTTGTTGTAAAATTGAAATGTTTACTACTTTTATGTCAAAGCATTCTATTCACCGTGAAATCAACTTTTTTGTCTTTATGTGTACAGCCATGAAACAACTTTCAAACTACTCATAATCATGTGGAAAGTTAACCTAAGGTGTTTCCATTAGGTCTGCAGTAAATGCTTTGGTGTAAAATTGAAATGTATACTATTTGTATTGTCTGAGCATTGCATTCACTGAGATAACAACTTTTTTCTGTTGATGTGTACAGCCATGAAACAACTTTCAAACTACTCATAATCATGTGGAAAGTTAACCTAAGGTGTTTCCATTAGGTCTGCAGTAAATGCTTTGGTGTAAAATTGAAATGTATACTATTTGTATTGTAAAAGCATTGCATGCACTGAGAAAACAACTTTTTTGTCTTGATGTGCACAGGTATGAAACAACTTTCAGACATCTCAGAATCATGTGGGAAGTTAATCTAAGTTGTTTCCATTAGTTTTGCAGTAAGTGCTTTGGTGTAAAATTGAAATGTATTCTATTTGTATTGTCTGAGCATTGCATGCACTGAGATAACAACTTTTTTGTGTTGATGTGTACAGCCATGAAACAACTTTCAAACTACTCATAATCATGTGGGAAGTTAACCTAAGGTGTTTCCATTAGTTTGCAGTAAGTACTTTGGTGTAAAATTCAGATGTGTACTTCCTTAATGTCAGAGCATAGTAGTACTGAGAAAGTAACTTTTTTGTCTTGATGAACTGAGGCATGAAACAACTTTAAACCTAGTCATATTCATCTGGGAAGTTAACCAAATGTGTTTGCATTAGGTTTGCAGTCAGGACTTTTGAGTACAATTGAAATGTATACTACTTTTATGTCAAAGCATTCTATTCACTGTGAAATCAACTTTTTTGTCTTTATGTGCACAGGTATGTAACCACTTTCAGACATCTCAGAATCATGTGGGAAGTTAACCTAAGGTGTTTCCATTAGGTTTGCAGTAAGTGCTTTGTAGTAAAATTGAAATGTACACTATTTGTATTGTCTAAGCATTGCATTCACTGAGATAACAACTTTTTTCTGTTGATGTGTACAGCCATGAAACAACTTTCAAACTACTCATACTCATGTGGAAAGTTAACCTAAAGTGTTTCCATTAGGTTTGCAGTAAGTACTTTGTTGTAAAATTGAAATGTATACTACTTTTATGTCAAAGCATTCTATTCACTGTGAAATCAACTTTTTTGTCTTTATGTGCACAAGTATGAAACAACTTTCAGACATCTCAGAATCATGTGGGAAGTTAACCTAAGGTGTTTCCATTAGGTTTGCAGTAAGTGCTTTGGTGTAAAATTGAAATGAATACTATTTGTATTGTCTAAGCATTGCATGCACTGAGATTACAACTTTTTTGTGTTGATGTGTACAGCCATAAAACAACTTTCAAACTACTCATAATCATGTGGAAAGTTAACCTAAAGTGTTTCCATTAGGTTTGCAGTAAGTACTTTGTTGTAAAATTGAAATGTTTACTACTTTTATGTCAAAGCATTCTATTCACCGTGAAATCAACTTTTTTGTCTTTATGTGTACAGCCATGAAACAACTTTCAAACTACTCATAATCATGTGGAAAGTTAACCTAAGGTGTTTCCATTAGGTCTGCAGTAAATGCTTTGGTGTAAAATTGAAATGTATACTATTTGTATTGTCTAAGCATTGCATTCACTGAGATAACAACTTTTTTCTGTTGATGTGTACAGCCATGAAACAACTTTCAAACTACTCATAATCATGTGGAAAGTTAACCTAAGGTGTTTCCATTAGGTCTGCAGTAAATGCTTTGGTGTAAAATTGAAATGTATACTATTTGTATTGTAAAAGCATTGCATGCACTGAGAAAACAACTTTTTTGTCTTGATGTGCACAGGTATGAAACAACTTTCAGACATCTCAGAATCATGTGGGAAGTTAATCTAAGTTGTTTCTATTAGGTTTGCAGTAAGTGCTTTGGTGTAAAATTGAAATGTATTCTATTTGTATTGTCTGAGCATTGCATGCACTGAGATAACAACTTTTTTGTGTTGATGTGTACAGCCATGAAACAACTTTCAAACTACTCATAATCATGTGGGAAGTTAACCTAAGGTGTTTCCATTAGTTTGCAGTAAGTACTTTGGTGTAAAATTCAGATGTGTACTTCCTTAATGTCAGAGCATAGTAGTACTGAGAAAGTAACTTTTTTGTCTTGATGAACTGAGGCATTAAACAACTTTAAACCTAGTCATATTCATCTGGGAAGTTAACGAAATGTGTTTGCATTAGGTTTGCAGTCAGGACTTTTGAGTACAATTGAAATGTATACTACTTTTATGTCAAAGCATTCTATTCACTGTGAAATCAACTTTTTTGTCTTTATGTACACAGGTATGTAACAACTTTCAGACATCTCAGAATCATGTGGGAAGTTAACCTAAAGTGTTTCCATTAGGTTTGCAGTAAGTGCTTTGGTGTAAAATTGAAATGTACACTATTTGTATTGTCTAAGCATTGCATCCACTGAGATAACAACTTTTTTGTGTTGATGTGTACAGCCATTAAACAACTTTCAAACTACTCATAATCATGTGGAAAGTTAACCTAAAGTGTTTCCATTAGGTTTGCAGTAAGTACTTTGTTGTAAAATTGAAATGTATACTACTTTTATGTCAAAGCATTCTATTCACTGTGAAATCAACTTTTTTGTCTTTATGTGCACAAGTATGAAACAACTTTCAGACATCTCAGAATCATGTGGGAAGTTAACCTAAGGTGTTTCCATTAGGTTTGCAGTAAGTACTTTGGTGTAAAATTGAAATGTATACTATTTGTATTGTCTAAGCATTGCATGCACTGAGATAACAACTTTTTTGTGTTGATGTGTACAGCCATGAAACAACTTTCAAACTACTCATAATCATGTGGGAAGTTAACCTAAGGTGTTTCCATTAGTTTGCAGTAAGTACTTTGGTGTAAAATTCAGATGTGTACTTCCTTAATGTCAGAGCATAGTAGTACTGAGAAAGTAACTTTTTTGTCTTGATGAACTGAGGCATGAAACAACTTTAAACCTAGTCATATTCATCTGGGAAGTTAACCAAATGTGTTTGCATTAGGTTTGCAGTCAGGACTTTTGAGTACAATTGAAATGTATACTACTTTTATGTCAAAGCATTCTATTCACTGTGAAATCAACTTTTTTGTCTTTATGTGCACAGGTATGTAACAACTTTCAGACATCTCAGAATCATGTGGGAAGTTAACCTAAGGTGTTTCCATTAGGTTTGCAGTAAGTGCTTTGTAGTAAAATTGAAATGTACACTATTTGTATTGTCTAAGCATTGCATTCACTGAGATAACAACTTTTTTCTGTTGATGTGTACAGCCATGAAACAACTTTCAAACTACTCATAATCATGTGGAAAGTTAACCTAAGGTGTTTCCATTAGGTTTGCAGTAAGTGCTTTGTTGTAAAATTGAAATGTTTACTACTTTTATGTCAAAGCATTCTATTCACCGTGAAATCAACTTTTTTGTCTTTATGTGTACAGCCATGAAACAACTTTCAAACTACTCATAATCATGTGGAAAGTTAACCTAAGGTGTTTCCATTAGGTCTGCAGTAAATGCTTTGGTGTAAAATTGAAATGTATACTATTTGTATTGTCTAAGCATTGCATTCACTGAGATAACAACTTTTTTCTGTTGATGTGTACAGCCATGAAACAACTTTCAAACTACTCATAATCATGTGGAAAGTTAACCTAAGGTGTTTCCATTAGGTCTGCAGTAAATGCTTTGGTGTAAAATTGAAATGTATACTATTTGTATTGTAAAAGCATTGCATGCACTGAGAAAACAACTTTTTTGTCTTGATGTGCACAGGTATGAAACAACTTTCAGACATCTCAGAATCATGTGGGAAGTTAATCTAAGTTGTTTCCATTAGTTTTGCAGTAAGTGCTTTGGTGTAAAATTGAAATGTATTCTATTTGTATTGTCTGAGCATTGCATGCACTGAGATAACAACTTTTTTGTGTTGATGTGTACAGCCATGAAACAACTTTCAAACTACTCATAATCATGTGGGAAGTTAACCTAAGGTGTTTCCATTAGTTTGCAGTAAGTACTTTGGTGTAAAATTCAGATGTGTACTTCCTTAATGTCAGAGCATAGTAGTACTGAGAAAGTAACTTTTTTGTCTTGATGAACTGAGGCATGAAACAACTTTAAACCTAGTCATATTCATCTGGGAAGTTAACCAAATGTGTTTGCATTAGGTTTGCAGTCAGGACTTTTGAGTACAATTGAAATGTATACTACTTTTATGTCAAAGCATTCTATTCACTGTGAAATCAACTTTTTTGTCTTTATGTGCACAGGTATGTAACCACTTTCAGACATCTCAGAATCATGTGGGAAGTTAACCTAAGGTGTTTCCATTAGGTTTGCAGTAAGTGCTTTGTAGTAAAATTGAAATGTACACTATTTGTATTGTCTAAGCATTGCATTCACTGAGATAACAACTTTTTTCTGTTGATGTGTACAGCCATGAAACAACTTTCAAACTACTCATAATCATGTGGAAAGTTAACCTAAAGTGTTTCCATTAGGTTTGCAGTAAGTACTTTGTTGTAAAATTGAAATGTATACTACTTTTATGTCAAAGCATTCTATTCACTGTGAAATCAACTTTTTTGTCTTTATGTGCACAAGTATGAAACAACTTTCAGACATCTCAGAATCATGTGGGAAGTTAACCTAAGGTGTTTCCATTAGGTTTGCAGTAAGTGCTTTGGTGTAAAATTGAAATGAATACTATTTGTATTGTCTAAGCATTGCATGCACTGAGATTACAACTTTTTTGTGTTGATGTGTGCAGCCATAAAACAACTTTCAAACTACTCATAATCATGTGGAAAGTTAACCTAAAGTGTTTCCATTAGGTTTGCAGTAAGTACTTTGTTGTAAAATTGAAATGTTTACTACTTTTATGTCAAAGCATTCTATTCACCGTGAAATCAACTTTTTTGTCTTTATGTGTACAGCCATGAAACAACTTTCAAACTACTCATAATCATGTGGAAAGTTAACCTAAGGTGTTTCCATTAGGTCTGCAGTAAATGCTTTGGTGTAAAATTGAAATGTATACTATTTGTATTGTCTAAGCATTGCATTCACTGAGATAACAACTTTTTTCTGTTGATGTGTACAGCCATGAAACAACTTTCAAACTACTCATAATCATGTGGAAAGTTAACCTAAGGTGTTTCCATTAGGTCTGCAGTAAATGCTTTGGTGTAAAATTGAAATGTATACTATTTGTATTGTAAAAGCATAGCATGCACTGAGAAAACAACTTTTTTGTCTTGATGTGCACAGGTATGAAACAACTTTCAGACATCTCAGAATCATGTGGGAAGTTAATCTAAGTTGTTTCCATTAGTTTTGCAGTAAGTGCTTTGGTGTAAAATTGAAATGTATTCTATTTGTATTGTCTGAGCATTGCATGCACTGAGATAACAACTTTTTTGTGTTGATGTGTACAGCCATGAAACAACTTTCAAACTACTCATAATCATGTGGGAAGTTAACCTAAGGTGTTTCCATTAGTTTGCAGTAAGTACTTTGGTGTAAAATTCAGATGTGTACTTCCTTAATGTCAGAGCATAGTAGTACTGAGAAAGTAACTTTTTTGTCTTGATGAACTGAGGCATGAAACAACTTTAAACCTAGTCATATTCATCTGGGAAGTTAACCAAATGTGTTTGCATTAGGTTTGCAGTCAGGACTTTTGAGTACAATTGAAATGTATACTACTTTTATGTCAAAGCATTCTATTCACTGTGAAATCAACTTTTTTGTCTTTATGTGCACAGGTATGTAACCACTTTCAGACATCTCAGAATCATGTGGGAAGTTAACCTAAGGTGTTTCCATTAGGTTTGCAGTAAGTGCTTTGTAGTAAAATTGAAATGTACACTATTTGTATTGTCTAAGCATTGCATTCACTGAGATAACAACTTTTTTCTGTTGATGTGTACAGCCATGAAACAACTTTCAAACTACTCATAATCATGTGGAAAGTTAACCTAAAGTGTTTCCATTAGGTTTGCAGTAAGTACTTTGTTGTAAAATTGAAATGTATACTACTTTAATGTCAAAGCATTCTATTCACTGTGAAATCAACTTTTTTGTCTTTATGTGCACAAGTATGAAACAACTTTCAGACATCTCAGAATCATGTGGGAAGTTAACCTAAGGTGTTTCCATTAGGTTTGCAGTAAGTGCTTTGGTGTAAAATTGAAATGAATACTATTTGTATTGTCTAAGCATTGCATGCACTGAGATTACAACTTTTTTGTGTTGATGTGTGCAGCCATAAAACAACTTTCAAACTACTCATAATCATGTGGAAAGTTAACCTAAAGTGTTTCCATTAGGTTTGCAGTAAGTACTTTGTTGTAAAATTGAAATGTTTACTACTTTTATGTCAAAGCATTCTATTCACCGTGAAATCAACTTTTTTGTCTTTATGTGTACAGCCATGAAACAACTTTCAAACTACTCATAATCATGTGGAAAGTTAACGTAAGGTGTTTCCATTAGGTCTGCAGTAAATGCTTTGGTGTAAAATTGAAATGTATACTATTTGTATTGTCTGAGCATTGCATTCACTGAGATAACAACTTTTTTCTGTTGATGTGTACAGCCATGAAACAACTTTCAAACTACTCATAATCATGTGGAAAGTTAACCTAAGGTGTTTCCATTAGGTCTGCAGTAAATGCTTTGGTGTAAAATTGAAATGTATACTATTTGTATTGTAAAAGCATTGCATGCACTGAGAAAACAACTTTTTTGTCTTGATGTGCACAGGTATGAAACAACTTTCAGACATCTCAGAATCATGTGGGAAGTTAATCTAAGTTGTTTCCATTAGTTTTGCAGTAAGTGCTTTGGTGTAAAATTGAAATGTATTCTATTTGTATTGTCTGAGCATTGCATGCACTGAGATAACAACTTTTTTGTGTTGATGTGTACAGCCATGAAACAACTTTCAAACTACTCATAATCATGTGGGAAGTTAACCTAAGGTGTTTCCATTAGTTTGCAGTAAGTACTTTGGTGTAAAATTCAGATGTGTACTTCCTTAATGTCAGAGCATAGTAGTACTGAGAAAGTAACTTTTTTGTCTTGATGAACTGAGGCATGAAACAACTTTAAACCTAGTCATATTCATCTGGGAAGTTAACCAAATGTGTTTGCATTAGGTTTGCAGTCAGGACTTTTGAGTACAATTGAAATGTATACTACTTTTATGTCAAAGCATTCTATTCACTGTGAAATCAACTTTTTTGTCTTTATGTGCACAGGTATGTAACAACTTTCAGACATCTCAGAATCATGTGGGAAGTTAACCTAAGGTGTTTCCATTAGGTTTGCAGTAAGTGCTTTGTAGTAAAATTGAAATGTACACTATTTGTATTGTCTAAGCATTGCATTCACTGAGATAACAACTTTTTTCTGTTGATGTGTACAGCCATGAAACAACTTTCAAACTACTCATAATCAGTGGAAAGTTAACCTAAGGTGTTTCCATTAGGTTTGCAGTAAGTGCTTTGGTGTAAAATTGAAATGTATACTATTTGTATTGTAAAAGCATTGCATGCACTGAGAAAACAACTTTTTTGTCTTGATGTGCACAGGTATGAAACAACTTTCAGACATCTCAGAATCATGTGGGAAGTTAATCTAAGTTGTTTCCATTAGGTTTGCAGTAAGTGCTTTGGTGTAAAATTGAAATGTATACTATTTGTATTGTCTAAGCATTGCATGCACTGAGATAACAACTTTTTTGTGTTGATGTGTACAGCCATGAAACAACTTTCAAACTACTCATAATCATGTGGGAAGTTAACCTAAGGTGTTTCCATTAGTTTGCAGTAAGTACTTTGGTGTAAAATTCAGATGTGTACTTCCTTAATGTCAGAGCATAGTAGTACTGAGAAAGTAACTTTTTTGTCTTGATGAACTGAGGCATGAAACAACTTTAAACCTAGTCATATTCATCTGGGAAGTTAACCAAATGTGTTTGCATTAGGTTTGCAGTCAGGACTTTTGAGTACAATTGAAATGTATACTACTTTTATGTCAAAGCATTCTATTCACTGTGAAATCAACTTTTTTGTCTTTATGTGCACAGGTATGTAACAACTTTCAGACATCTCAGAATCATGTGGGAAGTTAACCTAAGGTGTTTCCATTAGGTTTGCAGTAAGTGCTTTGTAGTAAAATTGAAATGTACACTATTTGTATTGTCTAAGCATTGCATTCACTGAGGTAACAACTTTTTTCTGTTGATGTGTACAGCCATGAAACAACTTTCAAACTACTCATAATCATGTGGAAAGTTAACCTAAGGTGTTTCCATTAGGTTTGCAGTAAGTGCTTTGTTGTAAAATTGAAATGTTTACTACTTTTATGTCAAAGCATTCTATTCACCGTGAAATCAACTTTTTTGTCTTTATGTGTACAGCCATGAAACAACTTTCAAACTACTCATAATCATGTGGAAAGTTAACCTAAGGTGTTTCCATTAGGTCTGCAGTAAATGCTTTGGTGTAAAATTGAAATGTATACTATTTGTATTGTCTGAGCATTGCATTCACTGAGATAACAACTTTTTTCTGTTGATGTGTACAGCCATGAAACAACTTTCAAACTACTCATAATCATGTGGAAAGTTAACCTAAGGTGTTTCCATTAGGTCTGCAGTAAATGCTTTGGTGTAAAATTGAAATGTATACTATTTGTATTGTAAAAGCATTGCATGCACTGAGAAAACAACTTTTTTGTCTTGATGTGCACAGGTATGAAACAACTTTCAGACATCTCAGAATCATGTGGGAAGTTAATCTAAGTTGTTTCCATTAGTTTTGCAGTAAGTGCTTTGGTGTAAAATTGAAATGTATTCTATTTGTATTGTCTGAGCATTGCATGCACTGAGATAACAACTTTTTTGTGTTGATGTGTACAGCCATGAAACAACTTTCAAACTACTCATAATCATGTGGGAAGTTAACCTAAGGTGTTTCCATTAGTTTGCAGTAAGTACTTTGGTGTAAAATTCAGATGTGTACTTCCTTAATGTCAGAGCATAGTAGTACTGAGAAAGTAACTTTTTTGTCTTGATGAACTGAGGCATGAAACAACTTTAAACCTAGTCATATTCATCTGGGAAGTTAACCAAATGTGTTTGCATTAGGTTTGCAGTCAGGACTTTTGAGTACAATTGAAATGTATACTACTTTTATGTCAAAGCATTCTATTCACTGTGAAATCAACTTTTTTGTCTTTATGTGCACAGGTATGTAACCACTTTCAGACATCTCAGAATCATGTGGGAAGTTAACCTAAGGTGTTTCCATTAGGTTTGCAGTAAGTGCTTTGTAGTAAAATTGAAATGTACACTATTTGTATTGTCTAAGCATTGCATTCACTGAGATAACAACTTTTTTCTGTTGATGTGTACAGCCATGAAACAACTTTCAAACTACTCATACTCATGTGGAAAGTTAACCTAAAGTGTTTCCATTAGGTTTGCAGTAAGTACTTTGTTGTAAAATTGAAATGTATACTACTTTTATGTCAAAGCATTCTATTCACTGTGAAATCAACTTTTTTGTCTTTATGTGCACAAGTATGAAACAACTTTCAGACATCTCAGAATCATGTGGGAAGTTAACCTAAGGTGTTTCCATTAGGTTTGCAGTAAGTGCTTTGGTGTAAAATTGAAATGAATACTATTTGTATTGTCTAAGCATTGCATGCACTGAGATTACAACTTTTTTGTGTTGATGTGTACAGCCATAAAACAACTTTCAAACTACTCATAATCATGTGGAAAGTTAACCTAAAGTGTTTCCATTAGGTTTGCAGTAAGTACTTTGTTGTAAAATTGAAATGTTTACTACTTTTATGTCAAAGCATTCTATTCACCGTGAAATCAACTTTTTTGTCTTTATGTGTACAGCCATGAAACAACTTTCAAACTACTCATAATCATGTGGAAAGTTAACCTAAGGTGTTTCCATTAGGTCTGCAGTAAATGCTTTGGTGTAAAATTGAAATGTATACTATTTGTATTGTCTAAGCATTGCATTCACTGAGATAACAACTTTTTTCTGTTGATGTGTACAGCCATGAAACAACTTTCAAACTACTCATAATCATGTGGAAAGTTAACCTAAGGTGTTTCCATTAGGTCTGCAGTAAATGCTTTGGTGTAAAATTGAAATGTATACTATTTGTATTGTAAAAGCATTGCATGCACTGAGAAAACAACTTTTTTGTCTTGATGTGCACAGGTATGAAACAACTTTCAGACATCTCAGAATCATGTGGGAAGTTAATCTAAGTTGTTTCTATTAGGTTTGCAGTAAGTGCTTTGGTGTAAAATTGAAATGTATTCTATTTGTATTGTCTGAGCATTGCATGCACTGAGATAACAACTTTTTTGTGTTGATGTGTACAGCCATGAAACAACTTTCAAACTACTCATAATCATGTGGGAAGTTAACCTAAGGTGTTTCCATTAGTTTGCAGTAAGTACTTTGGTG
Organism: Mobula birostris; assembly: GCF_030028105.1. Taxonomy (NCBI): domain Eukaryota; kingdom Metazoa; phylum Chordata; class Chondrichthyes; order Myliobatiformes; family Myliobatidae; genus Mobula; species Mobula birostris. The sequence continues at coordinate 21,893 of NW_027276455.1, read as the reverse complement.
TAAAATTCAGATGTGTACTTCCTTAATGTCAGAGCATAGTAGTACTGAGAAAGTAACTTTTTTGTCTTGATGAACTGAGGCATTAAACAACTTTAAACCTAGTCATATTCATCTGGGAAGTTAACGAAATGTGTTTGCATTAGGTTTGCAGTCAGGACTTTTGAGTACAATTGAAATGTATACTACTTTTATGTCAAAGCATTCTATTCACTGTGAAATCAACTTTTTTGTCTTTATGTACACAGGTATGTAACAACTTTCAGACATCTCAGAATCATGTGGGAAGTTAACCTAAAGTGTTTCCATTAGGTTTGCAGTAAGTGCTTTGGTGTAAAATTGAAATGTACACTATTTGTATTGTCTAAGCATTGCATCCACTGAGATAACAACTTTTTTGTGTTGATGTGTACAGCCATTAAACAACTTTCAAACTACTCATAATCATGTGGAAAGTTAACCTAAAGTGTTTCCATTAGGTTTGCAGTAAGTACTTTGTTGTAAAATTGAAATGTATACTACTTTTATGTCAAAGCATTCTATTCACTGTGAAATCAACTTTTTTGTCTTTATGTGCACAAGTATGAAACAACTTTCAGACATCTCAGAATCATGTGGGAAGTTAACCTAAGGTGTTTCCATTAGGTTTGCAGTAAGTACTTTGGTGTAAAATTGAAATGTATACTATTTGTATTGTCTAAGCATTGCATGCACTGAGATAACAACTTTTTTGTGTTGATGTGTACAGCCATGAAACAACTTTCAAACTACTCATAATCATGTGGGAAGTTAACCTAAGGTGTTTCCATTAGTTTGCAGTAAGTACTTTGGTGTAAAATTCAGATGTGTACTTCCTTAATGTCAGAGCATAGTAGTACTGAGAAAGTAACTTTTTTGTCTTGATGAACTGAGGCATGAAACAACTTTAAACCTAGTCATATTCATCTGGGAAGTTAACCAAATGTGTTTGCATTAGGTTTGCAGTCAGGACTTTTGAGTACAATTGAAATGTATACTACTTTTATGTCAAAGAATTCTATTCACTGTGAAATCAACTTTTTTGTCTTTATGTGCACAGGTATGTAACAACTTTCAGACATCTCAGAATCATGTGGGAAGTTAACCTAAGGTGTTTCCATTAGGTTTGCAGTAAGTGCTTTGTAGTAAAATTGAAATGTACACTATTTGTATTGTCTAAGCATTGCATTCACTGAGATAACAACTTTTTTCTGTTGATGTGTACAGCCATGAAACAACTTTCAAACTACTCATAATCATGTGGAAAGTTAACCTAAGGTGTTTCCATTAGGTTTGCAGTAAGTGCTTTGTTGTAAAATTGAAATGTTTACTACTTTTATGTCAAAGCATTCTATTCACCGTGAAATCAACTTTTTTGTCTTTATGTGTACAGCCATGAAACAACTTTCAAACTACTCATAATCATGTGGAAAGTTAACCTAAGGTGTTTCCATTAGGTCTGCAGTAAATGCTTTGGTGTAAAATTGAAATGTATACTATTTGTATTGTCTAAGCATTGCATTCACTGAGATAACAACTTTTTTCTGTTGATGTGTACAGCCATGAAACAACTTTCAAACTACTCATAATCATGTGGAAAGTTAACCTAAGGTGTTTCCATTAGGTCTGCAGTAAATGCTTTGGTGTAAAATTGAAATGTATACTATTTGTATTGTAAAAGCATTGCATGCACTGAGAAAACAACTTTTTTGTCTTGATATGCACAGGTATGAAACAACTTTCAGACATCTCAGAATCATGTGGGAAGTTAATCTAAGTTGTTTCTATTAGGTTTGCAGTAAGTGCTTTGGTGTAAAATTGAAATGTATTCTATTTGTATTGTCTGAGCATTGCATGCACTGAGATAACAACTTTTTTGTGTTGATGTGTACAGCCATGAAACAACTTTCAAACTACTCATAATCATGTGGGAAGTTAACCTAAGGTGTTTCCATTAGTTTGCAGTAAGTACTTTGGTGTAAAATTCAGATGTGTACTTCCTTAATGTCAGAGCATAGTAGTACTGAGAAAGTAACTTTTTTGTCTTGATGAACTGAGGCATTAAACAACTTTAAACCTAGTCATATTCATCTGGGAAGTTAACCAAATGTGTTTGCATTAGGTTTGCAGTCAGGACTTTTGAGTACAATTGAAATGTATACTACTTTTATGTCAAAGCATTCTATTCACTGTGAAATCAACTTTTTTGTCTTTATGTACACAGGTATGTAACAACTTTCAGACATCTCAGAATCATGTGGGAAGTTAACCTAAAGTGTTTCCATTAGGTTTGCAGTAAGTGCTTTGGTGTAAAATTGAAATGTACACTATTTGTATTGTCTAAGCATTGCATCCACTGAGATAACAACTTTTTTGTGTTGATGTGTACAGCCATGAAACAACTTTCAAACTACTCATAATCATGTCGAAAGTTAACCTAAGGTGTTTCCATTAGGTTTGCAGTAAGTGCTTTGTTGTAAAATTCAAATGTTTACTACTTTTATGTCAAAGCATTCTATTCACCGTGAAATCAACTTTTTTGTCTTTATGTGTACAGCCATGAAACAACTTTCAAACTACTCATAATCATGTGGAAAGTTAACCTAAGGTGTTTCCATTAGGTCTGCAGTAAATGCTTTGGTGTAAAATTGAAATGTATACTATTTGTATTGTCTAAGCATTGCATTCACTGAGATAACAACTTTTTTCTGTTGATGTGTACAGCCATGAAACAACTTTCAAACTACTCATAATCATGTGGAAAGTTAACCTAAGGTGTTTCCATTAGGTCTGCAGTAAATGCTTTGGTGTAAAATTGAAATGTATACTATTTGTATTGTAAAAGCATTGCATGCACTGAGAAAACAACTTTTTTGTCTTGATGTGCACAGGTATGAAACAACTTTCAGACATCTCAGAATCATGTGGGAAGTTAATCTAAGTTGTTTCCATTAGTTTTGCAGTAAGTGCTTTGGTGTAAAATTGAAATGTATTCTATTTGTATTGTCTGAGCATTGCATGCACTGAGATAACAACTTTTTTGTGTTGATGTGTACAGCCATGAAACAACTTTCAAACTACTCATAATCATGTGGGAAGTTAACCTAAGGTGTTTCCATTAGTTTGCAGTAAGTACTTTGGTGTAAAATTCAGATGTGTACTTCCTTAATGTCAGAGCATAGTAGTACTGAGAAAGTAACTTTTTTGTCTTGATGAACTGAGGCATGAAACAACTTTAAACCTAGTCATATTCATCTGGGAAGTTAACCAAATGTGTTTGCATTAGGTTTGCAGTCAGGACTTTTGAGTACAATTGAAATGTATACTACTTTTATGTCAAAGCATTCTATTCACTGTGAAATCAACTTTTTTGTCTTTATGTGCACAGGTATGTAACCACTTTCAGACATCTCAGAATCATGTGGGAAGTTAACCTAAGGTGTTTCCATTAGGTTTGCAGTAAGTGCTTTGTAGTAAAATTGAAATGTACACTATTTGTATTGTCTAAGCATTGCATTCACTGAGATAACAACTTTTTTCTGTTGATGTGTACAGCCATGAAACAACTTTCAAACTACTCATAATCATGTGGAAAGTTAACCTAAAGTGTTTCCATTAGGTTTGCAGTAAGTACTTTGTTGTAAAATTGAAATGTATACTACTTTTATGTCAAAGCATTGTATTCACTGTGAAATCAACTTTTTTGTCTTTATGTGCACAAGTATGAAACAACTTTCAGACATCTCAGAATCATGTGGGAAGTTAACCTAAGGTGTTTCCATTAGGTTTGCAGTAAGTGCTTTGGTGTAAAATTGAAATGAATACTATTTGTATTGTCTAAGCATTGCATGCACTGAGATTACAACTTTTTTGTGTTGATGTGTGCAGCCATAAAACAACTTTCAAACTACTCATAATCATGTGGAAAGTTAACCTAAAGTGTTTCCATTAGGTTTGCAGTAAGTACTTTGTTGTAAAATTGAAATGTTTACTACTTTTATGTCAAAGCATTCTATTCACCGTGAAATCAACTTTTTTGTCTTTATGTATACAGCCATGAAACAACTTTCAAACTACTCATAATCATGTGGAAAGTTAACCTAAGGTGTTTCCATTAGGTCTGCAGTAAATGCTTTGGTGTAAAATTGAAATGTATACTATTTGTATTGTCTAAGCATTGCATTCACTGAGATAACAACTTTTTTCTGTTGATGTGTACAGCCATGAAACAACTTTCAAACTACTCATAATCATGTGGAAAGTTAACCTAAGGTGTTTCCATTAGGTCTGCAGTAAATGCTTTGGTGTAAAATTGAAATGTATACTATTTGTATTGTCTAAGCATTGCATTCACTGAGATAACAACTTTTTTCTGTTGATGTGTACAGCCATGAAACAACTTTCAAACTACTCATAATCATGTGGAAAGTTAACCTAAGGTGTTTCCATTAGGTCTGCAGTAAATGCTTTGGTGTAAAATTGAAATGTATACTATTTGTATTGTAAAAGCATTGCATGCACTGAGAAAACAACTTTTTTGTCTTGATGTGCACAGGTATGAAACAACTTTCAGACATCTCAGAATCATGTGGGAAGTTAATCTAAGTTGTTTCTATTAGGTTTGCAGTAAGTGCTTTGGTGTAAAATTGAAATGTATTCTATTTGTATTGTCTGAGCATTGCATGCACTGAGATAACAACTTTTTTGTGTTGATGTGTACAGCCATGAAACAACTTTCAAACTACTCATAATCATGTGGGAAGTTAACCTAAGGTGTTTCCATTAGTTTGCAGTAAGTACTTTGGTGTAAAATTCAGATGTGTACTTCCTTAATGTCAGAGCATAGTAGTACTGAGAAAGTAACTTTTTTGTCTTGATGAACTGAGGCATTAAACAACTTTAAACCTAGTCATATTCATCTGGGAAGTTAACCAAATGTGTTTGCATTAGGTTTGCAGTCAGGACTTTTGAGTACAATTGAAATGTATACTACTTTTATGTCAAAGCATTCTATTCACTGTGAAATCAACTTTTTTGTCTTTATGTACACAGGTATGTAACAACTTTCAGACATCTCAGAATCATGTGGGAAGTTAACCTAAAGTGTTTCCATTAGGTTTGCAGTAAGTGCTTTGGTGTAAAATTGAAATGTACACTATTTGTATTGTCTAAGCATTGCATCCACTGAGATAACAACTTTTTTGTGTTGATGTGTACAGCCATTAAACAACTTTCAAACTACTCATAATCATGTGGAAAGTTAACCTAAAGTGTTTCCATTAGGTTTGCAGTAAGTACTTTGTTGTAAAATTGAAATGTATACTACTTTTATGTCAAAGCATTCTATTCACTGTGAAATCAACTTTTTTGTCTTTATGTGCACAGGTATGTAACAACTTTCAGACATCTCAGAATCATGTGGGAAGTTAACCTAAGGTGTTTCCATTAGGTTTGCAGTAAGTGCTTTGTAGTAAAATTGAAATGTACACTATTTGTATTGTCTAAGCTTTGCATTCACTGAGATAACAACTTTTTTCTGTTGATGTGTACAGCCATGAAACAACTTTCAAACTACTCATAATCATGTGGAAAGTTAACCTAAAGTGTTTCCATTAGGTTTGCAGTAAGTACTTTGTTGTAAAATTGAAATGTATACTACTTTTATGTCAAAGCATTCTATTCACTGTGAAATCAACTTTTTTGTCTTTATGTGCACAAGTATGAAACAACTTTCAGACATCTCAGAATCATGTGGGAAGTTAACCTAAGGTGTTTCCATTAGGTTTGCAGTAAGTGCTTTGGTGTAAAATTGAAATGAATACTATTTGTATTGTCTAAGCATTGCATGCACTGAGATTACAACTTTTTTGTGTTGATGTGTGCAGCCATAAAACAACTTTCAAACTACTCATAATCATGTGGAAAGTTAACCTAAAGTGTTTCCATTAGGTTTGCAGTAAGTACTTTGTTGTAAAATTGAAATGTTTACTACTTTTATGTCAAAGCATTCTATTCACCGTGAAATCAACTTTTTTGTCTTTATGTGTACAGCCATGAAACAACTTTCAAACTACTCATAATCATGTGGAAAGTTAACCTAAGGTGTTTCCATTAGGTCTGCAGTAAATGCTTTGGTGTAAAATTGAAATGTATACTATTTGTATTGTCTAAGCATTGCATTCACTGAGATAACAACTTTTTTCTGTTGATGTGTACAGCCATGAAACAACTTTCAAACTACTCATAATCATGTGGAAAGTTAACCTAAGGTGTTTCCATTAGGTCTGCAGTAAATGCTTTGGTGTAAAATTGAAATGTATACTATTTGTATTGTCTAAGCATTGCATTCACTGAGATAACAACTTTTTTCTGTTGATGTGTACAGCCATGAAACAACTTTCAAACTACTCATAATCATGTGGAAAGTTAACCTAAGGTGTTTCCATTAGGTCTGCAGTAAATGCTTTGGTGTAAAATTGAAATGTATACTATTTGTATTGTAAAAGCATTGCATGCACTGAGAAAACAACTTTTTTGTCTTGATGTGCACAGGTATGAAACAACTTTCAGACATCTCAGAATCATGTGGGAAGTTAATCTAAGTTGTTTCCATTAGGTTTGCAGTAAGTGCTTTGGTGTAAAATTGAAATGTACACTATTTGTATTGTCTAAGCATTGCATCCACTGAGATAACAACTTTTTTGTGTTGATGTGTACAGCCATTAAACAACTTTCAAACTACTCATAATCATGTGGAAAGTTAACCTAAAGTGTTTCCATTAGGTTTGCAGTAAGTACTTTGTTGTAAAATTGAAATGTATACTACTTTTATGTCAAAGCATTCTATTCACTGTGAAATCAACTTTTTTGTCTTTATGTGCACAGGTATGTAACAACTTTCAGACATCTCAGAATCATGTGGGAAGTTAACCTAAGGTGTTTCCATTAGGTTTGCAGTAAGTGCTTTGTAGTAAAATTGAAATGTACACTATTTGTATTGTCTAAGCATTGCATTCACTGAGATAACAACTTTTTTCTGTTGATGTGTACAGCCATGAAACAACTTTCAAACTACTCATAATCATGTGGAAAGTTAACCTAAGGTGTTTCCATTAGGTCTGCAGTAAATGCTTTGGTGTAAAATTGAAATGTATACTATTTGTATTGTCTAAGCATTGCATTCACTGAGATAACAACTTTTTTCTGTTGATGTGTACAGCCATGAAACAACTTTCAAACTACTCATAATCATGTGGAAAGTTAACCTAAGGTGTTTCCATTAGGTCTGCAGTAAATGCTTTGCTGTAAAATTGAAATGTATACTATTTGTATTGTAAAAGCATTGCATGCACTGAGAAAACAACTTTTTTGTCTTGATGTGCACAGGTATGAAACAACTTTCAGACATCTCAGAATCATGTGGGAAGTTAATCTAAGTTGTTTCCATTAGGTTTGCAGTAAGTGCTTTGGTGTAAAATTGAAATGTATTCTATTTGTATTGTCTGAGCATTGCATGCACTGAGATAACAACTTTTTTGTGTTGATGTGTACAGCCATGAAACAACTTTCAAACTACTCATAATCATGTGGGAAGTTAACCTAAGGTGTTTCCATTAGTTTGCAGTAAGTACTTTGGTGTAAAATTCAGATGTGTACTTCCTTAATGTCAGAGCATAGTAGTACTGAGAAAGTAACTTTTTTGTCTTGATGAACTGAGGCATGAAACAACTTTAAACCTAGTCATATTCATCTGGGAAGTTAACCAAATGTGTTTGCATTAGGTTTGCAGTCAGGACTTTTGAGTACAATTGAAATGTATACTACTTTTATGTCAAAGCATTCTATTCACTGTGAAATCAACTTTTTTGTCTTTATGTGCACAGGTACGTAACCACTTTCAGACATCTCAGAATCATGTGGGAAGTTAACCTAAGGTGTTTCCATTAGGTTTGCAGTAAGTGCTTTGTAGTAAAATTGAAATGTACACTATTTGTATTGTCTAAGCATTGCATTCACTGAGATAACAACTTTTTTCTGTTGATGTGTACAGCCATGAAACAACTTTCAAACTACTCATAATCATGTGGAAAGTTAACCTAAAGTGTTTCCATTAGGTTTGCAGTAAGTACTTTGTTGTAAAATTGAAATGTATACTACTTTTATGTCAAAGCATTCTATTCACTGTGAAATCAACTTTTTTGTCTTTATGTGCACAAGTATGAAACAACTTTCAGACATCTCAGAATCATGTGGGAAGTTAACCTAAGGTTTTTCCATTAGGTCTGCAGTAAATGCTTTGCTGTAAAATTGAAATGTATACTATTTGTATTGTAAAAGCATTGCATGCACTGAGAAAACAACTTTTTTGTCTTGATGTGCACAGGTATGAAACAACTTTCAGACATCTCAGAATCATGTGGGAAGTTAATCTAAGTTGTTTCCATTAGGTTTGCAGTAAGTGCTTTGGTGTAAAATTGAAATGTATTCTATTTGTATTGTCTGAGCATTGCATGCACTGAGATAACAACTTTTTTGTGTTGATGTGTACAGCCATGAAACAACTTTCAAACTACTCATAATCATGTGGGAAGTTAACCTAAGGTGTTTCCATTAGTTTGCAGTAAGTACTTTGGTGTAAAATTCAGATGTGTACTTCCTTAATGTCAGAGCATAGTAGTACTGAGAAAGTAACTTTTTTGTCTTGATGAACTGAGGCATGAAACAACTTTAAACCTAGTCATATTCATCTGGGAAGTTAACCAAATGTGTTTGCATTAGGTTTGCAGTCAGGACTTTTGAGTACAATTGAAATGTATACTACTTTTATGTCAAAGCATTCTATTCACTGTGAAATCAACTTTTTTGTCTTTATGTGCACAGGTACGTAACCACTTTCAGACATCTCAGAATCATGTGGGAAGTTAACCTAAGGTGTTTCCATTAGGTTTGCAGTAAGTGCTTTGTAGTAAAATTGAAATGTACACTATTTGTATTGTCTAAGCATTGCATTCACTGAGATAACAACTTTTTTCTGTTGATGTGTACAGCCATGAAACAACTTTCAAACTACTCATAATCATGTGGAAAGTTAACCTAAAGTGTTTCCATTAGGTTTGCAGTAAGTACTTTGTTGTAAAATTGAAATGTATACTACTTTTATGTCAAAGCATTCTATTCACTGTGAAATCAACTTTTTTGTCTTTATGTGCACAAGTATGAAACAACTTTCAGACATCTCAGAATCATGTGGGAAGTTAACCTAAGGTGTTTCCATTAGGTCTGCAGTAAATGCTTTGGTGTAAAATTGAAATGTATACTATTTGTATTGTCTAAGCATTGCATTCACTGAGATAACAACTTTTTTCTGTTGATGTGTACAGCCATGAAACAACTTTCAAACTACTCATAATCATGTGGAAAGTTAACCTAAGGTGTTTCCATTAGGTCTGCAGTAAATGCTTTGGTGTAAAATTGAAATGTATACTATTTGTATTGTAAAAGCATTGCATGCACTGAGAAAACAACTTTTTTGTCTTGATGTGCACAGGTATGAAACAACTTTCAGACATCTCAGAATCATGTGGGAAGTTAATCTAAGTTGTTTCTATTAGGTTTGCAGTAAGTGCTTTGGTGTAAAATTGAAATGTATTCTATTTGTATTGTCTGAGCATTGCATGCACTGAGATAACAACTTTTTTGTGTTGATGTGTACAGCCATGAAACAACTTTCAAACTACTCATAATCATGTGGGAAGTTAACCTAAGGTGTTTCCATTAGTTTGCAGTAAGTACTTTGGTGTAAAATTCAGATGTGTACTTCCTTAATGTCAGAGCATAGTAGTACTGAGAAAGTAACTTTTTTGTCTTGATGAACTGAGGCATTAAACAACTTTAAACCTAGTCATATTCATCTGGGAAGTTAACCAAATGTGTTTGCATTAGGTTTGCAGTCAGGACTTTTGAGTACAATTGAAATGTATACTACTTTTATGTCAAAGCATTCTATTCACTGTGAAATCAACTTTTTTGTCTTTATGTACACAGGTATGTAACAACTTTCAGACATCTCAGAATCATGTGGGAAGTTAACCTAAAGTGTTTCCATTAGGTTTGCAGTAAGTGCTTTGGTGTAAAATTGAAATGTACACTATTTGTATTGTCTAAGCATTGCATCCACTGAGATAACAACTTTTTTGTGTTGATGTGTACAGCCATTAAACAACTTTCAAACTACTCATAATCATGTGGAAAGTTAACCTAAAGTGTTTCCATTAGGTTTGCAGTAAGTACTTTGTTGTAAAATTGAAATGTATACTACTTTTATGTCAAAGCATTCTATTCACTGTGAAATCAACTTTTTTGTCTTTATGTGCACAGGTATGTAACAACTTTCAGACATCTCAGAATCATGTGGGAAGTTAACCTAAGGTGTTTCCATTAGGTCTGCAGTAAATGCTTTGGTGTAAAATTGAAATGTATACTATTTGTATTGTCTAAGCATTGCATTCACTGAGATAACAACTTTTTTCTGTTGATGTGTACAGCCATGAAACAACTTTCAAACTACTCATAATCATGTGGAAAGTTAACCTAAGGTGTTTCCATTAGGTCTGCAGTAAATGCTTTGGTGTAAAATTGAAATGTATACTATTTGTATTGTAAAAGCATTGCATGCACTGAGAAAACAACTTTTTTGTCTTGATGTGCACAGGTATGAAACAACTTTCAGACATCTCAGAATCATGTGGGAAGTTAATCTAAGTTGTTTCCATTAGGTTTGCAGTAAGTGCTTTGGTGTAAAATTGAAATGTATACTATTTGTATTGTCTAAGCATTGCATGCACTGAGATAACAACTTTTTTGTGTTGATGTGTACAGCCATGAAACAACTTTCAAACTACTCATAATCATGTGGGAAGTTAACCTAAGGTGTTTCCATTAGTTTGCAGTAAGTACTTTGGTGTAAAATTCAGATGTGTACTTCCTTAATGTCAGAGCATAGTAGTACTGAGAAAGTAATTTTTTGTCTTGATGAACTGAGGCATGAAACAACTTTAAACCTAATCATATTCATCTGGGAAGTTAACCAAATGTGTTTGCATTAGGTTTGCAGTCAGGACTTTTGAGTACAATTGAAATGTATACTACTTTTATGTCAAAGCATTCTATTCACTGTGAAATCAACTTTTTTGTCTTTATGTGCACAGGTATGTAACAACTTTCAGACATCTCAGAATCATGTGGGAAGTTAACCTAAGGTGTTTCCATTAGGTTTGCAGTAAGTGCTTTGTAGTAAAATTGAAATGTACACTATTTGTATTGTCTAAGCATTGCATTCACTGAGATAACAACTTTTTTCTGTTGATGTGTACAGCCATGAAACAACTTTCAAACTACTCATAATCATGTGGAAAGTTAACCTAAGGTGTTTCCATTAGGTTTGCAGTAAGTGCTTTGTTGTAAAATTGAAATGTTTACTACTTTTATGTCAAAGCATTCTATTCACCGTGAAATCAACTTTTTTGTCTTTATGTGTACAGCCATGAAAGAACTTTCAAACTACTCATAATCATGTGGAAAGTTAACCTAAGGTGTTTCCATTAGGTCTGCAGTAAATGCTTTGGTGTAAAATTGAAATGTATACTATTTGTATTGTCTAAGCATTGCATTCACTGAGATAACAACTTTTTTCTGTTGATGTGTACAGCCATGAAACAACTTTCAAACTACTCATAATCATGTGGAAAGTTAACCTAAGGTGTTTCCATTAGGTCTGCAGTAAATGCTTTGCTGTAAAATTGAAATGTATACTATTTGTATTGTAAAAGCATTGCATGCACTGAGAAAACAACTTTTTTGTCTTGATGTGCACAGGTATGAAACAACTTTCAGACATCTCAGAATCATGTGGGAAGTTAATCTAAGTTGTTTCCATTAGGTTTGCAGTAAGTGCTTTGGTCTAAAATTGAAATGTATTCTATTTGTATTGTCTGAGCATTGCATGCACTGAGATAACAACTTTTTTGTGTTGATGTGTACAGCCATGAAACAACTTTCAAACTACTCATAATCATGTGGGAAGTTAACCTAAGGTGTTTCCATTAGTTTGCAGTAAGTACTTTGGTGTAAAATTCAGATGTGTACTTCCTTAATGTCAGAGCATAGTAGTACTGAGAAAGTAATTTTTTGTCTTGATGAACTGAGGCATGAAACAACTTTAAACCTAATCATATTCATCTGGGAAGTTAACCAAATGTGTTTGCATTAGGTTTGCAGTCAGGACTTTTGAGTACAATTGAAATGTATACTACTTTTATGTCAAAGCATTCTATTCACTGTGAAATCAACTTTTTTGTCTTTATGTGCACAGGTATGTAACAACTTTCAGACATCTCAGAATCATGTGGGAAGTTAACCTAAGGTGTTTCCATTAGGTTTGCAGTAAGTGCTTTGTAGTAAAATTGAAATGTACACTATTTGTATTGTCTAAGCATTGCATTCACTGAGATAACAACTTTTTTCTGTTGATGTGTACAGCCATGAAACAACTTTCAAACTACTCATAATCATGTGGAAAGTTAACCTAAGGTGTTTCCATTAGGTTTGCAGTAAGTGCTTTGTTGTAAAATTGAAATGTTTACTACTTTTATGTCAAAGCATTCTATTCACCGTGAAATCAACTTTTTTGTCTTTATGTGTACAGCCATGAAACAACTTTCAAACTACTCATAATCATGTGGAAAGTTAACCTAAGGTGTTTCCATTAGGTCTGCAGTAAATGCTTTGGTGTAAAATTGAAATGTATACTATTTGTATTGTCTAAGCATTGCATTCACTGAGATAACAACTTTTTCCTGTTGATGTGTACAGCCATGAAACAACTTTCAAACTACTCATAATCATGTGGAAAGTTAACCTAAGGTGTTTCCATTAGGTCTGCAGTAAATGCTTTGGTGTAAAATTGAAATGTATACTATTTGTATTGTAAAAGCATTGCATGCACTGAGAAAACAACTTTTTTGTCTTGATATGCACAGGTATGAAACAACTTTCAGACATCTCAGAATCATGTGGGAAGTTAATCTAAGTTGTTTCTATTAGGTTTGCAGTAAGTGCTTTGGTGTAAAATTGAAATGTATTCTATTTGTATTGTCTGAGCATTGCATGCACTGAGATAACAACTTTTTTGTGTTGATGTGTACAGCCATGAAACAACTTTCAAACTACTCATAATCATGTGGGAAGTTAACCTAAGGTGTTTCCATTAGTTTGCAGTAAGTACTTTGGTGTAAAATTCAGATGTGTACTTCCTTAATGTCAGAGCATAGTAGTACTGAGAAAGTAACTTTTTTGTCTTGATGAACTGAGGCATTAAACAACTTTAAACCTAGTCATATTCATCTGGGAAGTTAACCAAATGTGTTTGCATTAGGTTTGCAGTCAGGACTTTTGAGTACAATTGAAATGTATACTACTTTTATGTCAAAGCATTCTATTCACTGTGAAATCAACTTTTTTGTCTTTATGTACACAGGTATGTAACAACTTTCAGACATCTCAGAATCATGTGGGAAGTTAACCTAAAGTGTTTCCATTAGGTTTGCAGTAAGTGCTTTGGTGTAAAATTGAAATGTACACTATTTGTATTGTCTAAGCATTGCATTCACTGAGATAACAACTTTTTTCTGTTGATGTGTACAGCCATGAAACAACTTTCAAACTACTCATAATCATGTGGAAAGTTAACCTAAAGTGTTTCCATTAGGTTTGCAGTAAGTACTTTGTTGTAAAATTGAAATGTATACTACTTTTATGTCAAAGCATTCTATTCACTGTGAAATCAACTTTTTTGTCTTTATGTGCACAAGTATGAAACAACTTTCAGACATCTCAGAATCATGTGGGAAGTTAACCTAAGGTGTTTCCATTAGGTCTGCAGTAAATGCTTTGCTGTAAAATTGAAATGTATACTATTTGTATTGTAAAAGCATTGCATGCACAGAGAAAACAACTTTTTTGTCTTGATGTGCACAGGTATGAAACAACTTTCAGACATCTCAGAATCATGTGGGAAGTTAATCTAAGTTGTTTCCATTAGGTTTGCAGTAAGTGCTTTGGTGTAAAATTGAAATGTATTCTATTTGTATTGTCTGAGCATTGCATGCACTGAGATAACAACTTTTTTGTGTTGATGTGTACAGCCATGAAACAACTTTCAAACTACTCATAATCATGTGGGAAGTTAACCTAAGGTGTTTCCATTAGTTTGCAGTAAGTACTTTGGTGTAAAATTCAGATGTGTACTTCCTTAATGTCAGAGCATAGTAGTACTGAGAAAGTAACTTTTTTGTCTTGATGAACTGAGGCATGAAACAACTTTAAACCTAGTCATATTCATCTGGGAAGTTAACCAAATGTGTTTGCATTAGGTTTGCAGTCAGGACTTTTGAGTACAATTGAAATGTATACTACTTTTATGTCAAAGCATTCTATTCACTGTGAAATCAACTTTTTTGTCTTTATGTGCACAGGTACGTAACCACTTTCAGACATCTCAGAATCATGTGGGAAGTTAACCTAAGGTGTTTCCATTAGGTTTGCAGTAAGTGCTTTGTAGTAAAATTGAAATGTACACTATTTGTATTGTCTAAGCATTGCATTCACTGAGATAACAACTTTTTTCTGTTGATGTGTACAGCCATGAAACAACTTTCAAACTACTCATAATCATGTGGAAAGTTAACCTAAAGTGTTTCCATTAGGTTTGCAGTAAGTACTTTGTTGTAAAATTGAAATGTATACTACTTTTATGTCAAAGCATTCTATTCACTGTGAAATCAACTTTTTTGTCTTTATGTGCACAAGTATGAAACAACTTTCAGACATCTCAGAATCATGTGGGAAGTTAACCTAAGGTGTTTCCATTAGGTCTGCAGTAAATGCTTTGGTGTAAAATTGAAATGTATACTATTTGTATTGTCTAAGCATTGCATTCACTGAGATAACAACTTTTTTCTGTTGATGTGTACAGCCATGAAACAACTTTCAAACTACTCATAATCATGTGGAAAGTTAACCTAAGGTGTTTCCATTAGGTCTGCAGTAAATGCTTTGGTGTAAAATTGAAATGTATACTATTTGTATTGTAAAAGCATTGCATGCACTGAGAAAACAACTTTTTTGTCTTGATATGCACAGGTATGAAACAACTTTCAGACATCTCAGAATCATGTGGGAAGTTAATCTAAGTTGTTTCTATTAGGTTTGCAGTAAGTGCTTTGGTGTAAAATTGAAATGTATTCTATTTGTATTGTCTGAGCATTGCATGCACTGAGATAACAACTTTTTTGTGTTGATGTGTACAGCCATGAAACAACTTTCAAACTACTCATAATCATGTGGGAAGTTAACCTAAGGTGTTTCCATTAGTTTGCAGTAAGTACTTTGGTGTAAAATTCAGATGTGTACTTCCTTAATGTCAGAGCATAGTAGTACTGAGAAAGTAACTTTTTTGTCTTGATGAACTGAGGCATTAAACAACTTTAAACCTAGTCATATTCATCTGGGAAGTTAACCAAATGTGTTTGCATTAGGTTTGCAGTCAGGACTTTTGAGTACAATTGAAATGTATACTACTTTTATGTCAAAGCATTCTATTCACTGTGAAATCAACTTTTTTGTCTTTATGTACACAGGTATGTAACAACTTTCAGACATCTCAGAATCATGTGGGAAGTTAACCTAAAGTGTTTCCATTAGGTTTGCAGTAAGTGCTTTGGTGTAAAATTGAAATGTACACTATTTGTATTGTCTAAGCATTGCATCCACTGAGATAACAACTTTTTTGTGTTGATGTGTACAGCCATTAAACAACTTTCAAACTACTCATAATCATGTGGAAAGTTAACCTAAAGTGTTTCCATTAGGTTTGCAGTAAGTACTTTGTTGTAAAATTGAAATGTATACTACTTTTATGTCAAAGCATTCTATTCACTGTGAAATCAACTTTTTTGTCTTTATGTGCACAGGTATGTAACAACTTTCAGACATCTCAGAATCATGTGGGAAGTTAACCTAAGGTGTTTCCATTAGGTTTGCAGTAAGTGCTTTGTAGTAAAATTGAAATGTACACTATTTGTATTGTCTAAGCATTGCATTCACTGAGATAACAACTTTTTTCTGTTGATGTGTACAGCCATGAAACAACTTTCAAACTACTCATAATCATGTGGAAAGTTAACCTAAGGTGTTTCCATTAGGTTTGCAGTAAGTGCTTTGTTGTAAAATTGAAATGTTTACTACTTTTATGTCAAAGCATTCTATTCACCGTGAAATCAACTTTTTTGTCTTTATGTGTACAGCCATGAAACAACTTTCAAACTACTCATAATCATGTGGAAAGTTAACCTAAGGTGTTTCCATTAGGTCTGCAGTAAATGCTTTGGTGTAAAATTGAAATGTATACTATTTGTATTGTCTAAGCATTGCATTCACTGAGATAACAACTTTTTTCTGTTGATGTGTACAGCCATGAAACAACTTTCAAACTACTCATAATCATGTGGAAAGTTAACCTAAGGTGTTTCCATTAGGTCTGCAGTAAATGCTTTGGTGTAAAATTGAAATGTATACTATTTGTATTGTAAAAGCATTGCATGCACTGAGAAAACAACTTTTTTGTCTTGATGTGCACAGGTATGAAACAACTTTCAGACATCTCAGAATCATGTGGGAAGTTAATCTAAGTTGTTTCCATTAGTTTTGCAGTAAGTGCTTTGGTGTAAAATTGAAATGTATTCTATTTGTATTGTCTGAGCATTGCATGCACTGAGATAACAACTTTTTTGTGTTGATGTGTACAGCCATGAAACAACTTTCAAACTACTCATAATCATGTGGGAAGTTAACCTAAGGTGTTTCTATTAGTTTGCAGTAAGTACTTTGGTGTAAAATTCAGATGTGTACTTCCTTAATGTCAGAGCATAGTAGTACTGAGAAAGTAACTTTTTTGTCTTGATGAACTGAGGCATGAAACAACTTTAAACCTAGTCATATTCATCTGGGAAGTTAACCAAATGTGTTTGCATTAGGTTTGCAGTCAGGACTTTTGAGTACAATTGAAATGTATACTACTTTTATGTCAAAGCATTCTATTCACTGTGAAATCAACTTTTTTGTCTTTATGTGCACAGGTATGTAACCACTTTCAGACATCTCAGAATCATGTGGGAAGTTAACCTAAGGTGTTTCCATTAGGTTTGCAGTAAGTGCTTTGTAGTAAAATTGAAATGTACACTATTTGTATTGTCTAAGCATTGCATTCACTGAGATAACAACTTTTTTCTGTTGATGTGTACAGCCATGAAACAACTTTCAAACTACTCATAATCATGTGGAAAGTTAACCTAAAGTGTTTCCATTAGGTTTGCAGTAAGTACTTTGTTGTAAAATTGAAATGTATACTACTTTTATGTCAAAGCATTGTATTCACTGTGAAATCAACTTTTTTGTCTTTATGTGCACAAGTATGAAACAACTTTCAGACATCTCAGAATCATGTGGGAAGTTAACCTAAGGTGTTTCCATTAGGTTTGCAGTAAGTGCTTTGGTGTAAAATTGAAATGAATACTATTTGTATTGTCTAAGCATTGCATGCACTGAGATTACAACTTTTTTGTGTTGATGTGTGCAGCCATAAAACAACTTTCAAACTACTCATAATCATGTGGAAAGTTAACCTAAAGTGTTTCCATTAGGTTTGCAGTAAGTACTTTGTTGTAAAATTGAAATGTTTACTACTTTTATGTCAAAGCATTCTATTCACCGTGAAATCAACTTTTTTGTCTTTATGTGTACAGCCATGAAACAACTTTCAAACTACTCATAATCATGTGGAAAGTTAACCTAAGGTGTTTCCATTAGGTCTGCAGTAAATGCTTTGGTGTAAAATTGAAATGTATACTATTTGTATTGTCTAAGCATTGCATTCACTGAGATAACAACTTTTTTCTGTTGATGTGTACAGCCATGAAACAACTTTCAAACTACTCATAATCATGTGGAAAGTTAACCTAAGGTGTTTCCATTAGGTCTGCAGTAAATGCTTTGGTGTAAAATTGAAATGTATACTATTTGTATTGTCTAAGCATTGCATTCACTGAGATAACAACTTTTTTCTGTTGATGTGTACAGCCATGAAACAACTTTCAAACTACTCATAATCATGTGGAAAGTTAACCTAAGGTGTTTCCATTAGGTCTGCAGTAAATGCTTTGGTGTAAAATTGAAATGTATACTATTTGTATTGTAAAAGCATTGCATGCACTGAGAAAACAACTTTTTTGTCTTGATGTGCACAGGTATGAAACAACTTTCAGACATCTCAGAATCATGTGGGAAGTTAATCTAAGTTGTTTCTATTAGGTTTGCAGTAAGTGCTTTGGTGTAAAATTGAAATGTATTCTATTTGTATTGTCTGAGCATTGCATGCACTGAGATAACAACTTTTTTGTGTTGATGTGTACAGCCATGAAACAACTTTCAAACTACTCATAATCATGTGGGAAGTTAACCTAAGGTGTTTCCATTAGTTTGCAGTAAGTACTTTGGTGTAAAATTCAGATGTGTACTTCCTTAATGTCAGAGCATAGTAGTACTGAGAAAGTAACTTTTTTGTCTTGATGAACTGAGGCATTAAACAACTTTAAACCTAGTCATATTCATCTGGGAAGTTAACCAAATGTGTTTGCATTAGGTTTGCAGTCAGGACTTTTGAGTACAATTGAAATGTATACTACTTTTATGTCAAAGCATTCTATTCACTGTGAAATCAACTTTTTTGTCTTTATGTACACAGGTATGTAACAACTTTCAGACATCTCAGAATCATGTGGGAAGTTAACCTAAAGTGTTTCCATTAGGTTTGCAGTAAGTGCTTTGGTGTAAAATTGAAATGTACACTATTTGTATTGTCTAAGCATTGCATCCACTGAGATAACAACTTTTTTGTGTTGATGTGTACAGCCATTAAACAACTTTCAAACTACTCATAATCATGTGGAAAGTTAACCTAAAGTGTTTCCATTAGGTTTGCAGTAAGTACTTTGTTGTAAAATTGAAATGTATACTACTTTTATGTCAAAGCATTCTATTCACTGTGAAATCAACTTTTTTGTCTTTATGTGCACAGGTATGTAACAACTTTCAGACATCTCAGAATCATGTGGGAAGTTAACCTAAGGTGTTTCCATTAGGTTTGCAGTAAGTGCTTTGTAGTAAAATTGAAATGTACACTATTTGTATTGTCTAAGCATTGCATTCACTGAGATAACAACTTTTTTCTGTTGATGTGTACAGCCATGAAACAACTTTCAAACTACTCATAATCATGTGGAAAGTTAACCTAAGGTGTTTCCATTAGGTTTGCAGTAAGTGCTTTGTTGTAAAATTGAAATGTTTACTACTTTTATGTCAAAGCATTCTATTCACCGTGAAATCAACTTTTTTGTCTTTATGTGTACAGCCATGAAACAACTTTCAAACTACTCATAATCATGTGGAAAGTTAACCTAAGGTGTTTCCATTAGGTCTGCAGTAAATGCTTTGGCGTAAAATTGAAATGTATACTATTTGTATTGTCTAAGCATTGCATTCACTGAGATAACAACTTTTTTCTGTTGATGTGTACAGCCATGAAACAACTTTCAAACTACTCATAATCATGTGGAAAGTTAACCTAAGGTGTTTCCATTAGGTCTGCAGTAAATGCTTTGGTGTAAAATTGAAATGTATACTATTTGTATTGTAAAAGCATTGCATGCACTGAGAAAACAACTTTTTTGTCTTGATGTGCACAGGTATGAAACAACTTTCAGACATCTCAGAATCATGTGGGAAGTTAATCTAAGTTGTTTCCATTAGGTTTGCAGTAAGTGCTTTGGTGTAAAATTGAAATGTATACTATTTGTATTGTAAAAGCATTGCATGCACTGAGAAAACAACTTTTTTGTCTTGATGTGCACAGGTATGAAACAACTTTCAGACATCTCAGAATCATGTGGGAAGTTAATCTAAGTTGTTTCCATTAGTTTTGCAGTAAGTGCTTTGGTGTAAAATTGAAATGTATTCTATTTGTATTGTCTGAGCATTGCATGCACTGAGATAACAACTTTTTTGTGTTGATGTGTACAGCCATGAAACAACTTTCAAACTACTCATAATCATGTGGGAAGTTAACCTAAGGTGTTTCCATTAGTTTGCAGTAAGTACTTTGGTGTAAAATTCAGATGTGTACTTCCTTAATGTCAGAGCATAGTAGTACTGAGAAAGTAACTTTTTTGTCTTGATGAACTGAGGCATGAAACAACTTTAAACCTAGTCATATTCATCTGGGAAGTTAACCAAATGTGTTTGCATTAGGTTTGCAGTCAGGACTTTTGAGTACAATTGAAATGTATACTACTTTTATGTCAAAGCATTCTATTCACTGTGAAATCAACTTTTTTGTCTTTATGTGCACAGGTATGTAACCACTTTCAGACATCTCAGAATCATGTGGGAAGTTAACCTAAGGTGTTTCCATTAGGTTTGCAGTAAGTGCTTTGTAGTAAAATTGAAATGTACACTATTTGTATTGTCTAAGCATTGCATTCACTGAGATAACAACTTTTTTCTGTTGATGTGTACAGCCATGAAACAACTTTCAAACTACTCATAATCATGTGGAAAGTTAACCTAAAGTGTTTCCATTAGGTTTGCAGTAAGTACTTTGTTGTAAAATTGAAATGTATACTACTTTTATGTCAAAGCATTGTATTCACTGTGAAATCAACTTTTTTGTCTTTATGTGCACAAGTATGAAACAACTTTCAGACATCTCAGAATCATGTGGGAAGTTAACCTAAGGTGTTTCCATTAGGTTTGCAGTAAGTGCTTTGGTGTAAAATTGAAATGAATACTATTTGTATTGTCTAAGCATTGCATGCACTGAGATTACAACTTTTTTGTGTTGATGTGTGCAGCCATAAAACAACTTTCAAACTACTCATAATCATGTGGAAAGTTAACCTAAAGTGTTTCCATTAGGTTTGCAGTAAGTACTTTGTTGTAAAATTGAAATGTTTACTACTTTTATGTCAAAGCATTCTATTCACCGTGAAATCAACTTTTTTGTCTTTATGTGTACAGCCATGAAACAACTTTCAAACTACTCATAATCATGTGGAAAGTTAACCTAAGGTGTTTCCATTAGGTCTGCAGTAAATGCTTTGGTGTAAAATTGAAATGTATACTATTTGTATTGTCTAAGCATTGCATTCACTGAGATAACAACTTTTTTCTGTTGATGTGTACAGCCATGAAACAACTTTCAAACTACTCATAATCATGTGGAAAGTTAACCTAAGGTGTTTCCATTAGGTCTGCAGTAAATGCTTTGGTGTAAAATTGAAATGTATACTATTTGTATTGTCTAAGCATTGCATTCACTGAGATAACAACTTTTTTCTGTTGATGTGTACAGCCATGAAACAACTTTCAAACTACTCATAATCATGTGGAAAGTTAACCTAAGGTGTTTCCATTAGGTCTGCAGTAAATGCTTTGGTGTAAAATTGAAATGTATACTATTTGTATTGTAAAAGCATTGCATGCACTGAGAAAACAACTTTTTTGTCTTGATGTGCACAGGTATGAAACAACTTTCAGACATCTCAGAATCATGTGGGAAGTTAATCTAAGTTGTTTCTATTAGGTTTGCAGTAAGTGCTTTGGTGTAAAATTGAAATGTATTCTATTTGTATTGTCTGAGCATTGCATGCACTGAGATAACAACTTTTTTGTGTTGATGTGTACAGCCATGAAACAACTTTCAAACTACT
>NW_027276454.1:0-39339 GCF_030028105.1 Mobula birostris | reverse complement strand
CAGAAACTCATTATCTGAATCACATGCCCTGAAATTCCTGCCCTGAATCACATGCCCTGAAACTCATGCCCTGAATCTCATGCCATGAAACTCCTGCGCTCAAACTCATGCACTGAAACTCATGTACTGAAACCCATACCCTGAATGTCAAGCCTTGAAACTCCTGTCCTGATCTCATGCCGTGAATCTCATGCCCTGAATCTCATGCCCTGAAACTCAAGCCCTGATTCTCCTGCACTGAAACTCATGCCCTGAATCTCATGCCTTGAAACTCATGCCTCAATCTCATGCACTGAAACTCATGCCCTGAAACTCACGCCCTGAATTACATGCCCTGAAACTCCTGCCCTGAAACTCATGCCCTGAATCTCATGCCCTGAACCTCATGCCCTGAAACTCAAGCCCTGAATCTCATGCACTGAAACTCATGCCCTAAATCTCATACCCTGAAACTCCTGCCCTGAAAATCATGCATTGAAACTCATGCCCTGAATCACATGCCCTAAAACTCCTGCCCTGAATCATCTGCCCAGAAACTCATTATCTGAACCACATGCCCTGAAATTCCTGCCCTGAATATCATGCCCTGAAATTCAAGCCCTGAATCTCATGCCTTGAAACTCCTGCCCTCAAACTCATGCCCTGAAACTTCTGCCTTGAAACTCCTGCACTGAATCTCATGCGCTAAATCTCATGACCTTCAACTCAAGCCGTGAATCTCCTGCACTGAAACTCATGCCCTGAATCTCATTCCGTGAAACTCATGCACTGAAACTCCTGCCCTGAAAATGATGCCCTGAAACTCATGCCCTGAACCTCATGCCCTGAAACTCAAGCCCTGAATCTCATGCACTGAAACTCATGCCCTAAATCTCATACCCTGAAACTCCTGCCCTGAAATTCATGCACTGAAACTCATTCCTTGAATCACATGCCCTGAAATTCCTGCCCTGAATCTCATGCCCTGAAACTCATGCCCTGAATCTCATGCCTTGAATCTCCTGCCCTCAAACTCATGCACTGAAACTCGTGCACTGAAAATCATGCCCTGAATCTCAAGCCTTGAAACTCCTGTCCTGAATCTCATGCCCTGAAACTCATACCCTGAATCTCCTGCCCTGAAACTCATGCCCTGAATCTCATGCCTTGAAACTCCTGCCCTCAATCTCATGCACTGAAACTCAAGCCCTGAATTACATGCCCTGAAACTCCTGCCCTGAAACTCATGCCCTGAATCTCATGCCCTGAAACTCAAGCCCTGATTCTCCTGCCCTGAAACTCATGCCTTGAATCTCATGCCCTGAAACTTCTGCCCTGAAACTCATGCACTGAATCTCATGCCCTGAATCTCATGCCCTGAAACTCTTGCACTGAAACACCTACCCTAAAACTCATGCCCTGAAGCTCATGCCCTGAATCTCATGCCGTGAAACTCATGCACTGAAACTCCTGTCCTGAATCTCATGCCCTGAAACTCATGCACTGAAACTCACGCCCCGAATTACATGCCCTGAAACTCCTGCCCTGTAACTCATGCCCTGAAACTCATGCCCTGAATCTCATGCCCTGAAACTTCTGCCCTGAAACTCATGCACTGAATCTCATGCGCTAAATCTCATGACCTTAAACTCAAGCCGTGAATCTCCTGCCCTGAAGCTCATGCACTGAAACTCATGCCCTAAATCTCATACCCAGAAACTCCTGCCCTGAAACTCATGCAACGAAACTCATTCCTTGAATCACATGCCCTAAAACTCCTGCCCTGAATCATCTGCCCAGAAACTCATTATCTGAATCACATGCCCTGAAATTCCTGCCCTGAATCTCATGCCCTGAAACTCATGCCCTAAATCTCATGCCTTGAAACTCCTGCCCTCAAACTCATGCACTGAAACTCATGTACTGAAACTCATACCCTGAATGTCAAGCCTTGAAACTCCTGTCCTGATCTCATGCCGTGAATCTCATGCCCTGAATCTCATGCCCTGAAACTCAAGCCCTGATTCTCCTGCACTGAAACTCCTGGCCTGAATCTCATGCCCTGAAACTCATGCCCTGAATCTCATGCACTGAAACTTCTGCCCTGAAACGCATGCTCTGTATCTCATGCGCTAAATCTCATGACCGTGAACTCAAGCCGGGAATCTCCTGCCCTGAAACTCATGCCCTGAATCTCATGCTCTGAAACTCCTGCCCTGAAACTCATGCACTGAAAGACATGCCCTGAAACTCTTGCACTGAAACACTTGCACTGAAACACCTGCCCTGAATCTCCTGCCCTGAATCTCCTGCCCTGAAACTGCTACCCTGTATCTCAAGCCCTGAAACCACAGGCCTGAAACCCATGCCCTGAAACTCATGTCGTGAATCTCATGCACTGATACTCATGACCTGAAACTCATGCCCTGAATCTCATGCCGTGAATCTCATGCCCTCAAACTCTTGCACAGAAACACCTGCCCTAAACCACATGCCCTGAATGTCATGCCCTGAAATTCCTGCCCTGAAACTCATGCCCTGAATCTCATGCCCTGAATCTCATCCCGTGAAACTCATGCACTGAAACTCCTGCCCTGAAACTGATGCCCTGAATCTCATGCACTGAAACTCATGCCCTGAACATAATGCCCTGAAACTCCAGCCCCGAATCTCATGCACTGAAACTCATGCCCTAAATCTCATACCCTGAAACTCATGCCCTGAAACTCATGCACTGAAACTTATTCCTTGAATCACATGCCCTAAAACTCCTGCCCTGAATCATCTGCCCAGAAACTCATTATCTGAATCACATGCCCTGAAATTCCTGCCCCGAATCTCATGCCCTGAAACTCATGCACTGAATCTCATGTCTTGAAACTCCTGCCCTCAAACTCATGCACTGAAACTCATGCCCCGAATCTCATGCCTTGAAACTCCTTGTCCTGAATCTCATGCCCTGAATCTCATTCCCTGAATCTCATGCCCTGAAACTCAAGCCCTGATTCTCCTGCCCTGAAACTTATGCCCTGAATCTCATGCCTTGAAACTCCTGCCCTCAATCTCATGCACTGAAACTCACGCCCTGAATTACATGCCCAGAAACTCCTGCCCTCAAACTCATGCCCTGAATCTCATGCCCTAAATTACATGCCCTGAAACTCCTGCCCTGAAACTCATGCCCTGAAACTCATGCCCTGAATCTCATGCCCTGAAACTCAAGCCCTGATTCTCCTGCCCTGAAACTCATGCCCTGAATCTCAAGCCCTGACACTTCTGCCCTGAAACTCATACACTGAATCTCATGCGCTAAATCTCATGACCTTAAACTCAAGCCGTGAATCTCCTGCCCTGAAACTCTTGCCCTGAATCTCATGCCCTGAAACTCTTGCACTGAAACACCGACCCTAAAACTCATGCCCTGAATCTCATGCCCGGAATCTCATGCGGTGAAACTCATGCAATGAAACTCCTGCTCTGAAACTGATGCCCTGAATCTCATGCACTGAAACTCATGCCCTGAACCTCATGCCCTGAAAGTCAAGCCCTGAAGCTCATGCACTGAAACTCATGCCCTAAATCTCATACCCAGAAACTCCTGCCCTGAAACTCATGCAACGAAACTCATTCCTTGAATCACATGCCCTAAAACTCCTGCCCTGAATCATCTGCCCAGAAACTCATTATCTGAATCACATGCCCTGAAATTCCTGCCCTGAATCTCATGCCCTGAAACTCATGCCCTGAATCTCATGCCTTGAAACTCCTGCCCTCAAACTCATGCACTGAAACTCATGTACTGAAACTCATACCCTGAATGTCAAGCCTTGAAACTCCTGTCCTGATCTCATGCCGTGAATCTCATGCCCTGAATCTCATGCCCTGAAACTCAAGCCCTGATTCTCCTGCACTGAAACTCATGCCCTGAATCTCATGCCTTGAAACTCATGCCTCAATCTCATGCACTGAAACTCATGCCCTGAAACTCACGCCCTAAATTACATGCCCTGAAACTCCTGCCCTGAAACTCATGCCCTGAATCTCATGCCCTGAAACTCAAGCCCTGATTCTCCTGCCCTGAAACTCATGCCCTGAATCTCATGCCCTGAAACTTCTGCCTTGAAACTCATGCACTGAATCTCATGTGCTAAATCTCATGACCTTCAACTCAAGCCGTGAATCTCCTGCACTGAAACTCATGCCCTGAATGTCATACCCTGAATCTCATTCCGTGAAACTCATGCACTGAAACTCCTGCCCTGAAAATGATGCCCTGAAACTCATGCCCTGAACCTCATGCCCTGAAACTCAAGCCCTGAATCTCATGCACTGAAACTCATGCCCTAAATCTCATACCCTGAAACTCCTGCCCTGAATTTCATGCACTGAAACTCATTCCTTGAATCACATGCCCTGAAATACCTGCCCTGAATCTCATGCCCTGAAACTCATGCCCTGAATCTCATGCCTTGAATCTCCTGCCCTCAAACTCATGCACTGAAACTCATGCCCTGAAAATCATACCCTGAATCTCAAGCCTTGAAACTCCTGTCCTGAATGTCATGCCCTGAAACTCATGCCCTGAATCTCAGGCCCTGAAACTCAAGCCCTGATTCTCCTGCCCTGAAACTCATGCCCTGAATCTCATGCCTTGAAACTCCTGCCCTCAATCTCATGCACTGAAACTCATGCACTGAAACTCAAGCCCTGAATTACATGCCCTGAAACTCCTGCCCTGAAATTCATGCCCTGAATCTCATGCCCTGAAACTCAAGCCCTGATTCTCCTGCCCTGAAACTCATGCCTTGAATCTCATGCCCTGAAACTTCTGCCCTGAAACTCATGCACTGAATCTCATGCCCTGAATCTCATGCACTGAAACTCTTGCACTGAAACACCTACCCTAAAACTCATGCCCTGAATCTCATGCCCTGAATCTCATGCCGTGAAACTCATGCACTGAAACACCTGTCCTGAATCTCATGCCCTGAAACTCATGCACTGAAACTCACGCCCCGAATTACATGCCCTGAAACTCCTGCCCTGTAACTCATGCCCTGAAACTCATGCCCTGAATCTCATACCCCGAAAGTCAAGCCCTGATTCTAATGCCCTGAAACTCATGTCCTGAATCTCATGCCCTGAAACTTCTGCCCTGAAACTCATGCACTGAATCTCATGCGCTAAATCTCATGACCTTAAACTCAAGCCGTGAATCTCCTGCCCTGAAACTCTTGCCCTGAATCTCATGCCGTGAATCTCATGCCGTGAAACTCATGCACTGAAACTCCTGCCCTGAAACTGATGCCCTGAATCTCATGCACTGAAACTCATGCCCTGAACCTCATGCACTGAAACTCATGCCCTAAATCTCATACCCTGAAACTCCTGCCCTGAAACTCATGCACTGAAACTCATTCCTTGAATCACATGCCCTAAAACTCCTGCCCTGAATCTCATGCCTTGAAACTCCTGCCCTCAAACTCATGCACTGAAACTCATGCCCTGAATCTCATGCCTTGAAACTCCTGCCCTCAATCTCATGCACTGAAACTCACGCCCTGAATCTCATGCCTTGAAACTCTTGCCCTCAAACTCATGCACTGAAACTCATGCCCTGAATCTCATGCCTTGAAACTCCTGCCCTCAATCTCATGCACTGAAACTCACGCCCTGAATTACATGCCCTGAAACTTCTGCACTGAAACTCATGCCCTGAATCTCATGCCCTGATACTTCTGCCCTGAAACTCATGCACCTAATCTCATGCGCTAAATCTCATGAGCTTAATCTCAAGCCGTGAATCTCCTGCACTGAAACTCATGCCCTGAATGTCATGCTCTGAAATTCCTGCCCTGAAACTCATGCCCTGAATCTCATGCCCTGAAACTCTTGCACTGAAACACCTACCCTAAATCTCATGCCCTGAATCTCATGCCCTGAATCTCATGCTGTGAAACTCATGCACTGAAACTCCTGCCCTGAAACTGATGCCCTGAATCTCATGCACTGAAACTCATGCCCTGAACCTCATGCCCTGAAACTCAAGCCCTGAATCTCATGCACTGAAACTCATGCCCTAAATCTCATACCCTGAAACTCCTGCCCTGAAAATCATGCACTGAAACTCATGCCCTGAATCACATGCCCTAAAACTCCTGCCCTGAATCATCTGCCCAGAAACTCATTATCTGAATCACATGCCCTGAAATTCCTGCCCTGAATCTAATGCCCTGAAATTCAAGCCCTGAATCTCAAGCCTTGAAACTCCTGCCCTCAAACTCATGCACTGAAACTCATGCACTGAAACTCATGCCCTGAATCTCATGTCTTGAAACTCCAACCCTCAAACTCATGCACTGAAACTCATGCCCTGAATCTCATGCCTTGAAACTCCTTGTCCTGAATCTCATGCCCTGAATCTCATGCCCTGAATCTCATGCCCTGAAACTCAAGCCCTGATTCTCCTGCCCTGAAACTTATGCCCTGAATCTCATGCCTTGAAACTCCTGCCCTCAATCTCATGCACTGAAACTCATGCACTGAAACTCACGCCCTGAATTACATGCTCAAAAACTCCTGCCCTGAAACTCATGCCCTGAATCTCATGCCCTGAATCTCATGCCGTGAAACTCATGCACTGAAACTCCTGCCCTGAAACTGATGCCCTGAATCTCATGCACTGAAACTCATGCCCTGAACCTCATGCACTGAAACTCATGCCCTAAATCTCATACCCTGAAACTCCTGCCCTGAAACTAATGCCCTGAATCTCATGCCCTAAATTACATGCCCTGAAACTCCTGCCCTGAAACTCATGCCCTGAAACTCATGCCCAGAATCTCATGCCCTGAAACTCAAGCCCTGATTCTCCTGCCCTGAAACTCATGCCCTGAATCTCATGCCCTGACACTTCTGCCCTGAAACTCATGCACTGAATCTCATGCGCTAAATCTCATGACCTTAAACTCAAGCCGTGAATCTCCTGCCCTGAAACTCTTGCCCTGAATCTCATGCGTTGAAACTCTTGCACTGAAACACCGACCCTAAAACTCATGCCCTGAATCTCATGCCCGGAATCTCATGCGGTGAAACTCATGCAATGAAACTCCTGCTCTGAAACTGATGCCCTGAATCTCATGCACTGAAACTCATGCCCTGAACCTCATGCCCTGAAAGTCAAGCCCTGAAGCTCATGCACTGAAACTCATGCCCTAAATCTCATACCCAGAAACTCCTGCCCTGAAACTCATGCAACGAAACTCATTCCTTGAATCACATGCCCTAAAACTCCTGCCCTGAATCATCTGCCCAGAAACTCATTATCTGAATCACATGCCCTGAAATTCCTGCCCTGAATCTCATGCCCTGAAACTCATGCCCTGAATCTCATGCCTTGAAACTCCTGCGCTCAAACTCATGCACTGAAACTCATGTACTGAAACCCATACCCTGAATGTCAAGCCTTGAAACTCCTGTCCTGATCTCATGCCGTGAATCTCATGCCCTGAATCTCATGCCCTGAAACTCAAGCCCTGATTCTCCTGCACTGAAACTCATGCCCTGAATCTCATGCCTTGAAACTCATGCCTCAATCTCATGCACTGAAACTCATGCCCTGAAACTCACGCCCTGAATTACATGCCCTGAAACTCCTGCCCTGAAACTCATGCCCTGAATCTCATGCCCTGAACCTCATGCCCTGAAACTCAAGCCCTGAATCTCATGCACTGAAACTCATGCCCTAAATCTCATACCCTGAAACTCCTGCCCTGAAAATCATGCACTGAAACTCATGCCCTGAATCACATGCCCTAAAACTCCTGCCCTGAATCATCTGCCCAGAAACTCATTATCTGAACCACATGCCCTGAAATTCCTGCCCTGAATATCATGCCCTGAAATTCAAGCCCTGAATCTCATGCCTTGAAACTCCTGCCCTCAAACTCATGCCCTGAAACTTCTGCCTTGAAACTCCTGCACTGAATCTCATGCGCTAAATCTCATGACCTTCAACTCAAGCCGTGAATCTCCTGCACTGAAACTCATGCCCTGAATGTCATACCCTGAATCTCATTCCGTGAAACTCATGCACTGAAACTCCTGCCCTGAAAATGATGCCCTGAAACTCATGCCCTGAACCTCATGCCCTGAAACTCAAGCCCTGAATCTCATGCACTGAAACTCATGCCCTAAATCTCATACCCTGAAACTCCTGCCCTGAAATTCATGCACTGAAACTCATTCCTTGAATCACATGCCCTGAAATTCCTGCCCTGAATCTCATGCCCTGAAACTCATGCCCTGAATCTCATGCCTTGAATCTCCTGCCCTCAAACTCATGCACTGAATCTCCTGCCCTGAAACTCATGCCCTCAATCTCATGCCTTGAAACTCCTGCCCTCAATCTCATGCACTGAAACTCAAGCCCTGAATTACATGCCCTGAAACTCCTGCCCTGAAACTCATGCCCTGAATCTCATGCCCTGAAACTCAAGCCCTGATTCTCCTGCCCTGAAACTCATGCCTTGAATCTCATGCCCTGAAACTTCTGCCCTGAAACTCATGCACTGAATCTCATGCCCTGAATCTCATGCCCTGAAACTCTTGCACTGAAACACCTACCCTAAAACTCATGCCCTGAATCTCATGCCCTGAATCTCATGCCGTGAAACTCATGCACTGAAACTCCTGTCCTGAATCTCATGCCCTGAAACTCATGCACTGAAACTCACGCCCCGAATTACATGCCCTGAAACTCCTGCCCTGTAACTCATGCCCTGAAACTCATGCCCTGAATCTCATACCCTGAAAGTCAAGCCCTGATTCTAATGCCCTGAAACTCATGCCCTGAATCTCATGCCCTGAAACTTCTGCCCTGAAACTCATGCACTGAATCTCATGCGCTAAATCTCATGACCTTAAACTCAAGCCGTGAATCTCCTGCCCTGAAACTCTTGCCCTGAATCTCATGCCCTGAATCTCATGCCGTGAAACTCATGCACTGAAACTCATGCCCTAAATCTCATACCCTGAAACTGATGCCCTGAAACTCATGCACTGAAACTCATTCCTTGAATCACATGCCCTAAAACTCCTGCCCTGAATCATCTGCCCAGAAACTCATTATCTGAATCACATGCCCTGAATTTCCTGCCCTGAATCTCATGCCCTGAAACTCATGCCTTGAAACTCTTGCCCTCAAACTCATGCACTGAAACTCATGCCCTGAATCTCATGCCTTGAAACTCCTGCCCTCAATCTCATGCACTGAAACTCACGCCCTGAATTACATGCCCTGAAACTTCTGCACTGAAACTCATGCCCTGAATCTCATGCCCTGATACTTCTGCCCTGAAACTCATGCACCTAATCTCATGCGCTAAATCTCATGAGCTTAATCTCAAGCCGTGAATCTCCTGCACTGAAACTCATGCCCTGAATGTCATGCTCTGAAATTCCTGCCCTGAAACTCATGCCCTGAATCTCATGCCCTGAAACTCTTGCACTGAAACACCTACCCTAAATCTCATGCCCTGAATCTCATGCCCTGAATCTCATGCTGTGAAACTCATGCACTGAAACTCCTGCCCTGAAACTGATGCCCTGAATCTCATGCACTGAAACTCATGCCCTGAACCTCATGCCCTGAAACTCAAGCCCTGAATCTCATGCACTGAAACTCATGCCCTAAATCTCATACCCTGAAACTCCTGCCCTGAAAATCATGCACTGAAACTCATGCCCTGAATCACATGCCCTAAAACTCCTGCCCTGAATCATCTGCCCAGAAACTCATTATCTGAATCACATGCCCTGAAATTCCTGCCCTGAATCTAATGCCCTGAAATTCAAGCCCTGAATCTCAAGCCTTGAAACTCCTGCCCTCAAACTCATGCACTGAAACTCATGCACTGAAACTCATGCCCTGAATCTCATGTCTTGAAACTCCAACCCTCAAACTCATGCACTGAAACTCATGCCCTGAATCTCATGCCTTGAAACTCCTTGTCCTGAATCTCATGCCCTGAATCTCATGCCCTGAATCTCATGCCCTGAAACTCAAGCCCTGATTCTCCTGCCCTGAAACTTATGCCCTGAATCTCATGCCTTGAAACTCCTGCCCTCAATCTCATGCACTGAAACTCATGCACTGAAACTCACGCCCTGAATTACATGCTCAAAAACTCCTGCCCTGAAACTCATGCCCTGAATCTCATGCCCTGAATCTCATGCCGTGAAACTCATGCACTGAAACTCCTGCCCTGAAACTGATGCCCTGAATCTCATGCACTGAAACTCATGCCCTGAACCTCATGCACTGAAACTCATGCCCTAAATCTCATACCCTGAAACTCCTGCCCTGAAACTAATGCCCTGAATCTCATGCCCTAAATTACATGCCCTGAAACTCCTGCCCTGAAACTCATGCCCTGAAACTCATGCCCAGAATCTCATGCCCTGAAACTCAAGCCCTGATTCTCCTGCCCTGAAACTCATGCCCTGAATCTCATGCCCTGACACTTCTGCCCTGAAACTCATGCACTGAATCTCATGCGCTAAATCTCATGACCTTAAACTCAAGCCGTGAATCTCCTGCCCTGAAACTCTTGCCCTGAATCTCATGCGTTGAAACTCTTGCACTGAAACACCGACCCTAAAACTCATGCCCTGAATCTCATGCCCGGAATCTCATGCGGTGAAACTCATGCAATGAAACTCCTGCTCTGAAACTGATGCCCTGAATCTCATGCACTGAAACTCATGCCCTGAACCTCATGCCCTGAAAGTCAAGCCCTGAAGCTCATGCACTGAAACTCATGCCCTAAATCTCATACCCAGAAACTCCTGCCCTGAAACTCATGCAACGAAACTCATTCCTTGAATCACATGCCCTAAAACTCCTGCCCTGAATCATCTGCCCAGAAACTCATTATCTGAATCACATGCCCTGAAATTCCTGCCCTGAATCTCATGCCCTGAAACTCATGCCCTGAATCTCATGCCTTGAAACTCCTGCGCTCAAACTCATGCACTGAAACTCATGTACTGAAACCCATACCCTGAATGTCAAGCCTTGAAACTCCTGTCCTGATCTCATGCCGTGAATCTCATGCCCTGAATCTCATGCCCTGAAACTCAAGCCCTGATTCTCCTGCACTGAAACTCATGCCCTGAATCTCATGCCTTGAAACTCATGCCTCAATCTCATGCACTGAAACTCATGCCCTGAAACTCACGCCCTGAATTACATGCCCTGAAACTCCTGCCCTGAAACTCATGCCCTGAATCTCATGCCCTGAACCTCATGCCCTGAAACTCAAGCCCTGAATCTCATGCACTGAAACTCATGCCCTAAATCTCATACCCTGAAACTCCTGCCCTGAAAATCATGCACTGAAACTCATGCCCTGAATCACATGCCCTAAAACTCCTGCCCTGAATCATCTGCCCAGAAACTCATTATCTGAACCACATGCCCTGAAATTCCTGCCCTGAATATCATGCCCTGAAATTCAAGCCCTGAATCTCATGCCTTGAAACTCCAGCCCTCAAACTCATGCCCTGAAACTTCTGCCTTGAAACTCCTGCACTGAATCTCATGCGCTAAATCTCATGACCTTCAACTCAAGCCGTGAATCTCCTGCACTGAAACTCATGCCCTGAATGTCATACCCTGAATCTCATTCCGTGAAACTCATGCACTGAAACTCCTGCCCTGAAAATGATGCCCTGAAACTCATGCCCTGAACCTCATGCCCTGAAACTCAAGCCCTGAATCTCATGCACTGAAACTCATGCCCTAAATCTCATACCCTGAAACTCCTGCCCTGAAATTCATGCACTGAAACTCATTCCTTGAATCACATGCCCTGAAATTCCTGCCCTGAATCTCATGCCCTGAAACTCATGCCCTGAATCTCATGCCTTGAATCTCCTGCCCTCAAACTCATGCACTGAATCTCCTGCCCTGAAACTCATGCCCTCAATCTCATGCCTTGAAACTCCTGCCCTCAATCTCATGCACTGAAACTCAAGCCCTGAATTACATGCCCTGAAACTCCTGCCCTGAAACTCATGCCCTGAATCTCATGCCCTGAAACTCAAGCCCTGATTCTCCTGCCCTGAAACTCATGCCTTGAATCTCATGCCCTGAAACTTCTGCCCTGAAACTCATGCACTGAATCTCATGCCCTGAATCTCATGCCCTGAAACTCTTGCACTGAAACACCTACCCTAAAACTCATGCCCTGAATCTCATGCCCTGAATCTCATGCCGTGAAACTCATGCACTGAAACTCCTGTCCTGAATCTCATGCCCTGAAACTCATGCACTGAAACTCACGCCCCGAATTACATGCCCTGAAACTCCTGCCCTGTAACTCATGCCCTGAAACTCATGCCCTGAATCTCATACCCTGAAAGTCAAGCCCTGATTCTAATGCCCTGAAACTCATGCCCTGAATCTCATGCCCTGAAACTTCTGCCCTGAAACTCATGCACTGAATCTCATGCGCTAAATCTCATGACCTTAAACTCAAGCCGTGAATCTCCTGCCCTGAAACTCTTGCCCTGAATCTCATGCCCTGAATCTCATGCCGTGAAACTCATGCACTGAAACTCATGCCCTAAATCTCATACCCTGAAACTGATGCCCTGAAACTCATGCACTGAAACTCATTCCTTGAATCACATGCCCTAAAACTCCTGCCCTGAATCATCTGCCCAGAAACTCATTATCTGAATCACATGCCCTGAATTTCCTGCCCTGAATCTCATGCCCTGAAACTCATGCCCTGAATCTCATGCCTTGAAACTCCTGCCCTCAAACTCATGCACTGAAACTCATGCACTGAAACTCATGCCCTGAATCTCAAGCCTTGAAACTCCTGTCCTGAATCTCATGCCCTGAAGCTCATGCCCTGATTCTCCTGCTCTGAAACTCATGCCCTGAATCTCATGCCTTGAAACTCCTGCCCTCAATCTCATGCACTGAAACTCACGCTCTGAATTACATGCCCTGAAACTTCTGCCCTGAAATTCAAGCCCTGAATCTCATGCCTTGAAACTCCTGCCCTCAAACTCATGCCCTGAAACTTCTGCCTTGAAACTCCTGCACTGAATCTCATGCGCTAAATCTCATGACCTTCAACTCAAGCCGTGAATCTCCTGCACTGAAACTCATGCCCTGAATGTCATACCCTGAATCTCATTCCGTGAAACTCATGCACTGAAACTCCTGCCCTGAAAATGATGCCCTGAAACTCATGCCCTGAACCTCATGCCCTGAAACTCAAGCCCTGAATCTCATGCACTGAAACTCATGCCCTAAATCTCATACCCTGAAACTCCTGCCCTGAAATTCATGCACTGAAACTCATTCCTTGAATCACATGCCCTGAAATTCCTGCCCTGAATCTCATGCCCTGAAACTCATGCCCTGAATCTCATGCCTTGAATCTCCTGCCCTCAAACTCATGCACTGAATCTCCTGCCCTGAAACTCATGCCCTCAATCTCATGCCTTGAAACTCCTGCCCTCAATCTCATGCACTGAAACTCAAGCCCTGAATTACATGCCCTGAAACTCCTGCCCTGAAACTCATGCCCTGAATCTCATGCCCTGAAACTCAAGCCCTGATTCTCCTGCCCTGAAACTCATGCCTTGAATCTCATGCCCTGAAACTTCTGCCCTGAAACTCATGCACTGAATCTCATGCCCTGAATCTCATGCCCTGAAACTCTTGCACTGAAACACCTACCCTAAAACTCATGCCCTGAATCTCATGCCCTGAATCTCATGCCGTGAAACTCATGCACTGAAACTCCTGTCCTATGAATCTCATGCCCTGAAACTCATGCACTGAAACTCACGCCCCGAATTACATGCCCTGAAACTCCTGCCCTGTAACTCATGCCCTGAAACTCATGCCCTGAATCTCATACCCTGAAAGTCAAGCCCTGATTCTAATGCCCTGAAACTCATGCCCTGAATCTCATGCCCTGAAACTTCTGCCCTGAAACTCATGCACTGAATCTCATGCGCTAAATCTCATGACCTTAAACTCAAGCCGTGAATCTCCTGCCCTGAAACTCTTGCCCTGAATCTCATGCCCTGAATCTCATGCCGTGAAACTCATGCACTGAAACTCATGCCCTAAATCTCATACCCTGAAACTGATGCCCTGAAACTCATGCACTGAAACTCATTCCTTGAATCACATGCCCTAAAACTCCTGCCCTGAATCATCTGCCCAGAAACTCATTATCTGAATCACATGCCCTGAATTTCCTGCCCTGAATCTCATGCCCTGAAACTCATGCCCTGAATCTCATGCCTTGAAACTCCTGCCCTCAAACTCATGCACTGAAACTCATGCACTGAAACTCATGCCCTGAATCTCAAGCCTTGAAACTCCTGTCCTGAATCTCATGCCCTGAAGCTCATGCCCTGATTCTCCTGCTCTGAAACTCATGCCCTGAATCTCATGCCTTGAAACTCCTGCCCTCAATCTCATGCACTGAAACTCACGCTCTGAATTACATGCCCTGAAACTTCTGCACTGAAACTCATGCCCTGAATCTCATGCCCTGATACTTCTGCCCTGAAACTCATGCACCTAATCTCATGCGCTAAATCTCATGAGCTTAATCTCAAGCCGTGAATCTCCTGCACTGAAACTCATGCCCTGAATGTCATGCCCTGAAATTCCTGCCCTGAAACTCATGCCCTGAATCTCATGCCCTGAAACTCTTGCACTGAAACACCTACCCTAAATCTCATGCCCTGAATCTCATGCCCTGAATCTCATGCTGTGAAACTCATGCACTGAAACTCCTGCCCTGAATCTCATGCACTGAAACTCATGCCCTGAACCTCATGCCCTGAAACTCAAGCCCTGAATCTCATGCACTGAAACTCATGCCCTAAATCTCATACCCTGAAACTCCTGCCCTGAAAATCATGCACTGAAACTCATGCCCTGAATCACATGCCCTAAAACTCCTGCCCTGAATCATCTGCCCAGAAACTCATTATCTGAATCACATGCCCTGAAATTCCTGCCCTGAATCTCATGCCCTGAAATTCAAGCCCTGAATCTCATGCCTTGAAACTCCTGCCCTCAAACTCATGCACTGAAACTC
Organism: Mobula birostris; assembly: GCF_030028105.1. NCBI lineage: Eukaryota > Metazoa > Chordata > Chondrichthyes > Myliobatiformes > Myliobatidae > Mobula > Mobula birostris. The sequence goes on along the minus strand of NW_027276454.1, from coordinate 24,214 downwards.
ATGCACTGAAACTCATGCCCTGAATCTCATGCCTTGAAACTCCTGTCCTGAATCTCATGCCCTGAAACTCACGCCCTGAATTACATGCCCTGATACTCCTGCCCTGAAACTCATGCCCTGAAACTCATGCCCTGAATCTCATGCCCTGAAACTTCTGCCCTGAAACTCATGCACTGAATCTCATGCGCTAAAACTCATGCCCTGAATCTCATGCTCTGAAACTCCTGCCCTGAAACTCATGCACTGAAAGACATGCCCTGAAACTCCTGCACTGAAACTCTTTCACTGAAACTCCTGCCCTGAATCTCCTGCCCTGAATCTCCTGCCCTGAAACTGCTGCCCTGAATCTCAAGCCTTGAAACCACAGACCTGAAACCCATGCCCTGAAACTCATGCCCTGAAACTCATGCCCTGAATCTCATGCCCTGAAACGCAAGCCCTGATTCTTCTGCCCTGAAACTCGTGCCCTGAATCTCTTGCCTTGAAACTTCTGCCCTGAAACTCATGCACTGAAACTCATGCCCTGAATCACATGCCGTGAAACTCATGCACTGAATCATCTGCCCAGAAACTCATTATCTGAATCACATGCCCTGAAATTCCTGCCCTGAATCTCATGCCCTGAAATTCATGCCCTGAATCTCTTGCCTTGAAACTCCTGCCCTCAAACTCATGCACTGAAACTCATTCCTTGAATCACATGCCCTAAAACTGCTGCCCTGAATCATCTGCCCAGAAACTCATTATCTGAATCACATGCCCTGAATTTCCTGCCCTGAATCTCATGCCCTGAAACTCATGCCCTGAATCTCATGCCTTGAAACTCCTGCCCTCAAACTCATGCACTGAAACTCATGCACTGAAACTCATGCCCTGAATCTCAAGCCTTGAAACTCCTGTCCTGAATCTCATGCCCTGAAGCTCATGCCCTGATTCTCCTGCTCTGAAACTCATGCCCTGAATCTCATGCCTTGAAACTCCTGCCCTCAATCTCATGCACTGAAACTCACGCCCTGAATTACATGCCCTGAAACTTCTGCACTGAAACTCATGCCCTGAATCTCATGCCCTGATACTTCTGCCCTGAAACTCATGCACCTAATCTCATGCGCTAAATCTCATGAGCTTAATCTCAAGCCGTGAGTCTCCTGCACTGAAACTCATGCCCTGAATCTCATGCCCTGAAACTCTTGCACTGAAACACCTACCCTAAATCTCATGCCCTGAATCTCATGCCCTGAATCTCATGCTGTGAAACTCATGCACTGAAACTCCTGCCCTGAAACTGATGCCCTGAATCTCATGCACTGAAACTCATGCCCTGAACCTCATGCCCTAAAACTCAAGCCCTGAATCTCATGCACTGAAACTCATGCCCTAAATCTCATACCCTGAAACTCCTGCCCTGAAAATCATGCACTGAAACTCATGCCCTGAATCACATGCCCTAAAACTCCTGCCCTGAATCATCTGCCCAGAAACTCATTATCTGAATCACATGCCCTGAAATTCCTGCCCTGAATCTCATGCCCTGAAATTCAAGCCCTGAATCTCATGCCTTGAAACTCCTGCCCTCAAACTCATGCACTGAAACTCATGCACTGAAACTCATGCCCTGAATCTCATGCCTTGAAACTCCTGTCCTGAATCTCATGCCCTGAAACTCACGCCCTGAATTACATGCCCTGATACTCCTGCCCTGAAACTCATGCCCTGAAACTCATGCCCTGAATCTCATGCCCTGAAACGCAAGCCCTGATTCTCCTGCCCTGAAACTCATGCCCTGAATCTCATGCCTTGAAACTTCTGCCCTGAAACTCATGCACTGAATCTCATGCGCTAAATCTCATGACCTTAAACTCAAGCCGTGAATCTCCTGCCCTGAAACTCTTGCCCTGAATCTCATGCCCTGAATCTCATGCCGTGAAACTCATGCACTGAAACTCCTGCCCTGAAACTGATGCCCTGAATATCATGCACTGAAACTCCTGTTCTGAAACTCATGCACTGAAACTCATTCCTTGAATCACATGCCCTAAAACTCCTGCCCTGAATCATCTGCCCAGAAACTCATTATCTGAATCACATGCCCTGAATTGCCTGCCCTGAATCTCATGCCCTGAAACTCATGCCCTGAATCTCATGCCTTGAAATTCCTGCCCTCAAACTCATGCACTGAAACTCATGCACTGAAACTCATGCACTGAATCGCAAGCCTTGAAACTCCTGTCCTGAATCTCATGCCCTGAAGCTCATGCCCTGATTCTCATGCCCTGAAACTCAAGCCCTGATTCTCCTGCACTGAAACTCATGCCCTGAATCTCATGCCTTGAAACTCCTGCCCTCAATCTCATGCACTGAAACTCATGCACTGAAACTCACGCCCGGAATTACATGCCCTGAAACTCCTGCCCTGATACTCATGCCCTGAATCTCATGCCCTGAAACGCAAGCCCTGATTCTCCTGCCCTGAAACTCATGCCCTGAATCTCATGCCCTGATACTTCTGCCTGAAACTCATGCACCTAATCTCATGCGCTAAATCTCATGAGCTTAATCTCAAGCCGTGAATCTCCTGCACTGAAACTCATGCCCTGAATGTCATGCCCTGAAATTCCTGCCCTGAAACTCATGCCCTGAATCTCATGCCCTGAAACTCTTGCACTGAAACACCTACCCTAAAACTCATGCCCTGAATCTCATGCCCTGAATCTCATGCTGTGAAACTCATGCACTGAAACTCCTGCCCTGAAACTGATGCCCTGAATCTCATGCACTGAAACTCATGCCCTGAACCTCATGCCCTGAAACTCAAGCCCTGAATCTCATGCACTGAAACTCATGCCCTAAATCTCATACCCTGAAACTGATGCCCTGAAACTCATGCACTGAAACTCATTCCTTGAATCACATGCCCTAAAACTCCTGCCCTGAATCATCTGCCCAGAAACTCATTATCTGAATCACATGCCCTGAATTTCCTGCCCTGAATCTCATGCCCTGAAACTCATGCCCTGAATCTCATGCCTTGAAACTCCTGCCCTGAATCTCATGCCCTGAAGCTCATGCCCTGATTCTCCTGCTCTGAAACTCATGCCCTGAATCTCATGCCTTGAAACTCCTGCCCTCAATCTCATGCACTGAAACTCACGCCCTGAATTACATGCCCTGAAACTTCTGCACTGAAACTCATGCCCTGAATCTCATGCCCTGATACTTCTGCCCTGAAACTCATGCACCTAATCTCATGCGCTAAATCTCATGAGCTTAATCTCAAGCCGTGAATCTCCTGCACTGAAACTCATGCCCTGAATGTCATGCCCTGAAATTCCTGCCCTGAAACTCATGCCCTGAATCTCATGCCCTGAAACTCTTGCACTGAAACACCTACCCTAAATCTCATGCCCTGAATCTCATGCCCTGAATCTCATGCTGTGAAACTCATGCACTGAAACTCCTGCCCTGAAACTGATGCCCTGAATCTCATGCACTGAAACTCAAGCCCTGAATCTCATGCACTGAAACTCATGCCCTAAATCTCATACCCTGAAACTCCTGCCCTGAAAATCATGCACTGAAACTCATGCCCTGAATCACATGCCCTAAAACTCCTGCCCTGAATCATCTGCCCAGAAACTCATTATCTGAATCACATGCCCTGAATTTCCTGCCCTGAATCTCATGCCCTGAAATTCAAGCCCTGAATCTCATGCCTTGAAACTCCTGCCCTCAAACTCATGCACTGAAACTCATGCACTGAAACTCATGCCCTGAATCTCATGCCTTGAAACTCCTGTCCTGAATCTCATGCCCTGAAACTCACGCCCTGAATTACATGCCCTGATACTCCTGCCCTGAAACTCATGCCCTGAAACTCATGCCCTGAATCTCATGCCCTGAAACTTCTGCCCTGAAACTCATGCACTGAATCTCACGCGCTAAAACTCATGCCCTGAATCTCATGCTCTGAAACTCCTGCCCTGAAACTCATGCACTGAAAGACATGCCCTGAAACTCCTGCACTGAAACTCTTTCACTGAAACTCCTGCCCTGAATCTCCTGCCCTGAATCTCCTGCCCTGAAACTGCTGCCCTGAATCTCAAGCCTTGAAACCACAGACCTGAAACCCATGCCCTGAAACTCATGCCCTGAAACTCATGCCCTGAATCTCATGCCCTGAAACGCAAGCCCTGATTCTTCTGTCCTGAAACTCATGCCCTGAATCTCTTGCCTTGAAACTTCTGCCCTGAAACTCATGCACTGAATCTCATGCGCTAAATCTCATGACCATAAACTCAAGCCGTGAATCTCATGCCCTGAAATTCAAGCCCTGAATCTCATGCCTTGAAACTCCTGCCCTCAAACTCATGCACTAAAACTCATTCCTTGAATCACATGCCCTAAAACTGCTGCCCTGAATCATCTGCCCAGAAACTCATTATCTGAATCTCCTGCCCTGAATCTCCTGCCCTGAAACTGCTGCCCTGAATCTCAAGCCTTGAAACCACAGACCTGAAACCCATGCCCTGAAACTCATGCCCTGAAACTCATGCCCTGAATCTCATGCCCTGAAACGCAAGCCCTGATTCTTCTGCACTGAAACTCATGCCCTGAATCTCTTGCCTTGAAACTTCTGCCCTGAAACTCATGCACTGAATCTCATGCGCTAAATCTCATGACCATAAACTCAAGCCGTGAATCTCATGCCCTGAAATTCAAGCCCTGAATCTCATGCCTTGAAACTCCTGCCCTCAAACTCATGCACTGAAACTCATTCCTTGAATCACATGCCCTAAAACTGCTGCCCTGAATCATCTGCCCAGAAACTCATTATCTGAATCACATGCCCTGAATTTCCTGCCCTGAATCTCATGCCCTGAAACTCATGCCCTGAATCTCATGCCTTGAAACTCCTGCCCTCAAACTCATGCACTGAAACTCATGCACTGAAACTCATGCCCTGAATCTCAAGCCTTGAAACTCCTGTCCTGAATCTCATGCCCTGAAGCTCATGCCCTGATTCTCCTGCTCTGAAACTCATGCCCTGAATCTCATGCCTTGAAACTCCTGCCCTCAATCTCATGCACTGAAACTCATTCCTTGAATCACATGCCCTGAAACTCCTGCCCTGAATCATCTGCCCAGAAACTCATTATCTGAATCACATGCCCTGAATTGCCTGCCCTGAATCTCATGCCCTGAAACTCATGCCCTGAATCTCATGCCTTGAAACTCCTGCCCTCAAACTCATGCACTGAAACTCATGCACTGAAACTCATGCACTGAATCGCAAGCCTTGAAACTCCTGTCCTGAATCTCATGCCCTGAAGCTCATGCCCTGATTCTCATGCCCTGAAACTCAAGCCCTGATTCTCCTGCACTGAAACTCATGCCCTGAATCTCATGCCTTGAAACTCCTGCCCTCAATCTCATGCACTGAAACTCATGCACTGAAACTCACGCCCGGAATTACATGCCCTGATACTCATGCCCTGAATCTCATGCCCTGAAACGCAAGCCCTGATTCTCCTGCCCTGAAACTCATGCCCTGAATCTCATGCCCTGATACTTCTGCCTGAAACTCATGCACCTAATCTCATGCGCTAAATCTCATGAGCTTAATCTCAAGCCGTGAATCTCCTGCACTGAAACTCATGCCCTGAATGTCATGCCCTGAAATTCCTGCCCTGAAACTCATGCCCTGAATCTCATGCCCTGAAACTCTTGCACTGAAACACCTACCCTAAAACTCATGCCCTGAATCTCATGCCCTGAATCTCATGCTGTGAAACTCATGCACTGAAACTCCTGCCCTGAAACTGATGCCCTGAATCTCATGCACTGAAACTCATGCCCTGAACCTCATGCCCTGAAACTCAAGCCCTGAATCTCATGCACTGAAACTCATGCCCTAAATCTCATACCCTGAAACTCCTGCCCTGAAAATCATGCACTGAAACTCATGCCCTGAATCACATGCCCTAAAACTCCTGCCCTGAATCATCTGCCCAGAATCTCATTATCTGAATCACATGCCCTGAAATTCCTGCCCTGAATCTGATGCCCTGAAATTCATGCCCTGAATCTCATGCCTTGAAACTCCTGCCCTCAAACTCATGCACTGAAACTCATGCACTGAAACTCATGCCCTGAATCTCATGCCCTGAAACTTCTGCCCTGAAGCTCATGCACTGAATCTCATGCGCTAAAACTCATGCCCTGAATCTCATGCTCTGAAACTCCTGCCCTGAAACTCATGCACTGAAAGACATGCCCTGAAACTCCTGCACTGAAACTCTTGCACTGAAACACCTGCCCTGAATCTCCTGCCCTGAATCTCCTGCCCTGAAACTGCTGCCCTGAATCTCACGCCTTGAAACCACAGACCTGAAACCCATGCCCTGAAACTCATGCCCTGAAACTCATGCCCTGAATCTCATGCCCTGAAACTCCTGCCATGAAACTCCTGCCCTGAAACTGCTGCCCTGAATCTCAAAACTTGAAACCACAGACCTGAAACTCATGTCCTGAAACTCATGTCCTGAATCTCATACCCTGAAACTCCTGCCCTGAAAATCATGCACTGAAACTCATGCCCTGAATCACATGCCCTAAAACTCCTGCCCTGAATCATCTGCCCAGAAACTCATTATCTGAATCACATGCCCTGAATTTCCTGCCCTGAATCTCATGCCCTGAAACTCATGCCCTGAATCTCATGCCTTGAAACTCCTGCCCTCAAACTCATGCACTGAAACTCATGCACTGAAACTCATGCCCTGAATCTCAAGCCTTGAAACTCCTGTCCTGAATCTCATGCCCTGAAGCTCATGCCCTGATTCTCCTGCTCTGAAACTCATGCCCTGAATCTCATGCCTTGAAACTCCTGCCCTCAATCTCATGCACTGAAACTCATTCCTTGAATCACATGCCCTGAAACTCCTGCCCTGAATCATCTGCCCAGAAACTCATTATCTGAATCACATGCCCTGAATTGCCTGCCCTGAATCTCATGCCCTGAAACTCATGCCCTGAATCTCATGCCTTGAAACTCCTGCCCTCAAACTCATGCACTGAAACTCATGCACTGAAACTCATGCACTGAATCGCAAGCCTTGAAACTCCTGTCCTGAATCTCATGCCCTGAAGCTCATGCCCTGATTCTCATGCCCTGAAACTCAAGCCCTGATTCTCCTGCACTGAAACTCATGCCCTGAATCTCATGCCTTGAAACTCCTGCCCTCAATCTCATGCACTGAAACTCATGCACTGAAACTCACGCCCGGAATTACATGCCCTGATACTCATGCCCTGAATCTCATGCCCTGAAACGCAAGCCCTGATTCTCCTGCCCTGAAACTCATGCCCTGAATCTCATGCCCTGATACTTCTGCCTGAAACTCATGCACCTAATCTCATGCGCTAAATCTCATGAGCTTAATCTCAAGCCGTGAATCTCCTGCACTGAAACTCATGCCCTGAATGTCATGCCCTGAAATTCCTGCCCTGAAACTCATGCCCTGAATCTCATGCCCTGAAACTCTTGCACTGAAACACCTACCCTAAAACTCATGCCCTGAATCTCATGCCCTGAATCTCATGCTGTGAAACTCATGCACTGAAACTCCTGCCCTGAAACTGATGCCCTGAATCTCATGCACTGAAACTCATGCCCTGAACCTCATGCCCTGAAACTCAAGCCCTGAATCTCATGCACTGAAACTCATGCCCTAAATCTCATACCCTGAAACTCCTGCCCTGAAAATCATGCACTGAAACTCATGCCCTGAATCACATGCCCTAAAACTCCTGCCCTGAATCATCTGCCCAGAATCTCATTATCTGAATCACATGCCCTGAAATTCCTGCCCTGAATCTGATGCCCTGAAATTCATGCCCTGAATCTCATGCCTTGAAACTCCTGCCCTCAAACTCATGCACTGAAACTCATGCACTGAAACTCATGCCCTGAATCTCATGCCCTGAAACTTCTGCCCTGAAGCTCATGCACTGAATCTCATGCGCTAAAACTCATGCCCTGAATCTCATGCTCTGAAACTCCTGCCCTGAAACTCATGCACTGAAAGACATGCCCTGAAACTCCTGCACTGAAACTCTTGCACTGAAACACCTGCCCTGAAACTCATGCACTGAAACTCATTCCTTGAATCACATGCCCTAAAACTCCTGCCCTGAATCTCATGCCTTGAAACTCCTGCCCTCAAACTCATGCACTGAAACTCATGCCCTGAATCTCATGCCTTGAAACTCCTGCCCTCAATCTCATGCACTGAAACTCACGCCCTGAATCTCATGCCTTGAAACTCTTGCCCTCAAACTCATGCACTGAAACTCATGCCCTGAATCTCATGCCTTGAAACTCCTGCCCTCAATCTCATGCACTGAAACTCACGCCCTGAATTACATGCCCTGAAACTTCTGCACTGAAACTCATGCCCTGAATCTCATGCCCTGATACTTCTGCCCTGAAACTCATGCACCTAATCTCATGCGCTAAATCTCATGAGCTTAATCTCAAGCCGTGAATCTCCTGCACTGAAACTCATGCCCTGAATGTCATGCTCTGAAATTCCTGCCCTGAAACTCATGCCCTGAATCTCATGCCCTGAAACTCTTGCACTGAAACACCTACCCTAAATCTCATGCCCTGAATCTCATGCCCTGAATCTCATGCTGTGAAACTCATGCACTGAAACTCCTGCCCTGAAACTGATGCCCTGAATCTCATGCACTGAAACTCATGCCCTGAACCTCATGCCCTGAAACTCAAGCCCTGAATCTCATGCACTGAAACTCATGCCCTAAATCTCATACCCTGAAACTCCTGCCCTGAAAATCATGCACTGAAACTCATGCCCTGAATCACATGCCCTAAAACTCCTGCCCTGAATCATCTGCCCAGAAACTCATTATCTGAATCACATGCCCTGAAATTCCTGCCCTGAATCTAATGCCCTGAAATTCAAGCCCTGAATCTCAAGCCTTGAAACTCCTGCCCTCAAACTCATGCACTGAAACTCATGCACTGAAACTCATGCCCTGAATCTCATGTCTTGAAACTCCAACCCTCAAACTCATGCACTGAAACTCATGCCCTGAATCTCATGCCTTGAAACTCCTTGTCCTGAATCTCATGCCCTGAATCTCATGCCCTGAATCTCATGCCCTGAAACTCAAGCCCTGATTCTCCTGCCCTGAAACTTATGCCCTGAATCTCATGCCTTGAAACTCCTGCCCTCAATCTCATGCACTGAAACTCATGCACTGAAACTCACGCCCTGAATTACATGCTCAAAAACTCCTGCCCTGAAACTCATGCCCTGAATCTCATGCCCTGAATCTCAAGCCGTGAAACTCATGCACTGAAACTCCTGCCCTGAAACTGATGCCCTGAATCTCATGCACTGAAACTCATGCCCTGAACCTCATGCACTGAAACTCATGCCCTAAATCTCATACCCTGAAACTCCTGCCCTGAAACTCATGCCCTGAATCTCATGCCCTAAATTACATGCCCTGAAACTCCTGCCCTGAAACTCATGCCCTGAAACTCATGCCCTGAATCTCATGCCCTGAAACTCAAGCCCTGATTCTCCTGCCCTGAAACTCATGCCCTGAATCTCATGCCCTGACACTTCTGCCCTGAAACTCATGCACTGAATCTCATGCGCTAAATCTCATGACCTTAAACTCAAGCCGTGAATCTCCTGCCCTGAAACTCTTGCCCTGAATCTCATGCGTTGAAACTCTTGCACTGAAACACCGACCCTAAAACTCATGCCCTGAATCTCATGCCCGGAATCTCATGCGGTGAAACTCATGCAATGAAACTCCTGCTCTGAAACTGATGCCCTGAATCTCATGCACTGAAACTCATGCCCTGAACCTCATGCCCTGAAAGTCAAGCCCTGAAGCTCATGCACTGAAACTCATGCCCTAAATCTCATACCCAGAAACTCCTGCCCTGAAACTCATGCAACGAAACTCATTCCTTGAATCACATGCCCTAAAACTCCTGCCCTGAATCATCTGCCCAGAAACTCATTATCTGAATCACATGCCCTGAAATTCCTGCCCTGAATCTCATGCCCTGAAACTCATGCCCTGAATCTCATGCCTTGAAACTCCTGCGCTCAAACTCATGCACTGAAACTCATGTACTGAAACCCATACCCTGAATGTCAAGCCTTGAAACTCCTGTCCTGATCTCATGCCGTGAATCTCATGCCCTGAATCTCATGCCCTGAAACTCAAGCCCTGATTCTCCTGCACTGAAACTCATGCCCTGAATCTCATGCCTTGAAACTCATGCCTCAAACTCATGCACTGAAACTCATGCCCTGAAACTCACGCCCTGAATTACATGCCCTGAAACTCCTGCCCTGAAACTCATGCCCTGAATCTCATGCCCTGAACCTCATGCCCTGAAACTCAAGCCCTGAATCTCATGCACTGAAACTCATGCCCTAAATCTCATACCCTGAAACTCCTGCCCTGAAAATCATGCACTGAAACTCATGCCCTGAATCACATGCCCTAAAACTCCTGCCCTGAATCATCTGCCCAGAAACTCATTATCTGAACCACATGCCCTGAAATTCCTGCCCTGAATATCATGCCCTGAAATTCAAGCCCTGAATCTCATGCCTTGAAACTCCTGCCCTCAAACTCATGCCCTGAAACTTCTGCCTTGAAACTCCTGCACTGAATCTCATGCGCTAAATCTCATGACCTTCAACTCAAGCCGTGAATCTCCTGCACTGAAACTCATGCCCTGAATGTCATACCCTGAATCTCATTCCGTGAAACTCATGCACTGAAACTCCTGCCCTGAAAATGATGCCCTGAAACTCATGCCCTGAACCTCATGCCCTGAAACTCAAGCCCTGAATCTCATGCACTGAAACTCATGCCCTAAATCTCATACCCTGAAACTCCTGCCCTGAAATTCATGCACTGAAACTCATTCCTTGAATCACATGCCCTGAAATTCCTGCCCTGAATCTCATGCCCTGAAACTCATGCCCTGAATCTCATGCCTTGAATCTCCTGCCCTCAAACTCATGCACTGAATCTCCTGCCCTGAAACTCATGCCCTCAATCTCATGCCTTGAAACTCCTGCCCTCAATCTCATGCACTGAAACTCAAGCCCTGAATTACATGCCCTGAAACTCCTGCCCTGAAACTCATGCCCTGAATCTCATGCCCTGAAACTCAAGCCCTGATTCTCCTGCCCTGAAACTCATGCCTTGAATCTCATGCCCTGAAACTTCTGCCCTGAAACTCATGCACTGAATCTCATGCCCTGAATCTCATGCCCTGAAACTCTTGCACTGAAACACCGGCCCTAAAACTCATGCCCTGAATCTCATGCCCTGAATCTCATGCCGTGAAACTCATGCACTGAAACTCCTGTCCTGAATCTCATGCCCTGAAACTCATGCACTGAAACTCACGCCCCGAATTACATGCCCTGAAACTCCTGCCCTGTAACTCATGCCCTGAAACTCATGCCCTGAATCTCATACCCTGAAAGTCAAGCCCTGATTCTAATGCCCTGAAACTCATGCCCTGAATCTCATGCCCTGAAACTTCTGCCCTGAAACTCATGCACTGAATCTCATGCGCTAAATCTCATGACCTTAAACTCAAGCCGTGAATCTCCTGCCCTGAAACTCTTGCCCTGAATCTCATGCCCTGAATCTCATGCCGTGAAACTCATGCACTGAAACTCATGCCCTAAATCTCATACCCTGAAACTGATGCCCTGAAACTCATGCACTGAAACTCATTCCTTGAATCACATGCCCTAAAACTCCTGCCCTGAATCATCTGCCCAGAAACTCATTATCTGAATCACATGCCCTGAATTTCCTGCCCTGAATCTCATGCCCTGAAACTCATGCCCTGAATCTCATGCCTTGAAACTCCTGCCCTCAAACTCATGCACTGAAACTCATGCACTGAAACTCATGCCCTGAATCTCAAGCCTTGAAACTCCTGTCCTGAATCTCATGCCCTGAAGCTCATGCCCTGATTCTCCTGCTCTGAAACTCATGCCCTGAATCTCATGCCTTGAAACTCCTGCCCTCAATCTCATGCACTGAAACTCACGCTCTGAATTACATGCCCTGAAACTTCTGCACTGAAACTCATGCCCTGAATCTCATGCCCTGATACTTCTGCCCTGAAACTCATGCACCTAATCTCATGCGCTAAATCTCATGAGCTTAATCTCAAGCCGTGAATCTCCTGCACTGAAACTCATGCCCTGAATGTCATGCCCTGAAATTCCTGCCCTGAAACTCATGCCCTGAATCTCATGCCCTGAAACTCTTGCACTGAAACACCTACCCTAAATCTCATGCCCTGAATCTCATGCCCTGAATCTCATGCTGTGAAACTCATGCACTGAAACTCCTGCCCTGAATCTCATGCACTGAAACTCATGCCCTGAACCTCATGCCCTGAAACTCAAGCCCTGAATCTCATGCACTGAAACTCATGCCCTAAATCTCATACCCTGAAACTCCTGCCCTGAAAATCATGCACTGAAACTCATGCCCTGAATCACATGCCCTAAAACTCCTGCCCTGAATCATCTGCCCAGAAACTCATTATCTGAATCACATGCCCTGAAATTCCTGCCCTGAATCTCATGCCGTGAAATTCAAGCCCTGAATCTCATGCCTTGAAACTCCTGCCCTCAAACTCATGCACTGAAACTCATGCACTGAAACTCATGCCCTGAATCTCATGCCTTGAAACTCCTGTCCTGAATCTCATGCCCTGAAACTCACGCCCTGAATTACATGCCCTGATACTCCTGCCCTGAAACTCATGCCCTGAAACTCATGCCCTGAATCTCATGCCCTGAAACTTCTGCCCTGAAACTCATGCACTGAATCTCATGCGCTAAAACTCATGCCCTGAATCTCATGCTCTGAAACTCCTGCCCTGAAACTCATGCACTGAAAGACATGCCCTGAAACTCCTGCACTGAAACTCTTTCACTGAAACTCCTGCCCTGAATCTCCTGCCCTGAATCTCCTGCCCTGAAACTGCTGCCCTGAATCTCAAGCCTTGAAACCACAGACCTGAAACCCATGCCCTGAAACTCATGCCCTGAAACTCATGCCCTGAATCTCATGCCCTGAAACGCAAGCCCTGATTCTTCTGCCCTGAAACTCGTGCCCTGAATCTCTTGCCTTGAAACTTCTGCCCTGAAACTCATGCACTGAAACTCATGCCCTGAATCACATGCCGTGAAACTCATGCACTGAATCATCTGCCCAGAAACTCATTATCTGAATCACATGCCCTGAAATTCCTGCCCTGAATCTCATGCCCTGAAATTCATGCCCTGAATCTCTTGCCTTGAAACTCCTGCCCTCAAACTCATGCACTGAAACTCATTCCTTGAATCACATGCCCTAAAACTGCTGCCCTGAATCATCTGCCCAGAAACTCATTATCTGAATCACATGCCCTGAATTTCCTGCCCTGAATCTCATGCCCTGAAACTCATGCCCTGAATCTCATGCCTTGAAACTCCTGCCCTCAAACTCATGCACTGAAACTCATGCACTGAAACTCATGCCCTGAATCTCAAGCCTTGAAACTCCTGTCCTGAATCTCATGCCCTGAAGCTCATGCCCTGATTCTCCTGCTCTGAAACTCATGCCCTGAATCTCATGCCTTGAAACTCCTGCCCTCAATCTCATGCACTGAAACTCACGCCCTGAATTACATGCCCTGAAACTTCTGCCCTGAAACTCATGCACCTAATCTCATGCGCTAAATCTCATGAGCTTAATCTCAAGCCGTGAGTCTCCTGCACTGAAACTCATGCCCTGAATCTCATGCCCTGAAACTCTTGCACTGAAACACCTACCCTAAATCTCATGCCCTGAATCTCATGCCCTGAATCTCATGCTGTGAAACTCATGCACTGAAACTCCTGCCCTGAAACTGATGCCCTGAATCTCATGCACTGAAACTCATGCCCTGAACCTCATGCCCTAAAACTCAAGCCCTGAATCTCATGCACTGAAACTCATGCCCTAAATCTCATACCCTGAAACTCCTGCCCTGAAAATCATGCACTGAAACTCATGCCCTGAATCACATGCCCTAAAACTCCTGCCCTGAATCATCTGCCCAGAAACTCATTATCTGAATCACATGCCCTGAAATTCCTGCCCTGAATCTCATGCCCTGAAATTCAAGCCCTGAATCTCATGCCTTGAAACTCCTGCCCTCAAACTCATGCACTGAAACTCATGCACTGAAACTCATGCCCTGAATCTCATGCCTTGAAACTCCTGTCCTGAATCTCATGCCCTGAAACTCACGCCCTGAATTACATGCCCTGATACTCCTGCCCTGAAACTCATGCCCTGAAACTCATGCCCTGAATCTCATGCCCTGAAACGCAAGCCCTGATTCTCCTGCCCTGAAACTCATGCCCTGAATCTCATGCCTTGAAACTTCTGCCCTGAAACTCATGCACTGAATCTCATGCGCTAAATCTCATGACCTTAAACTCAAGCCGTGAATCTCCTGCCCTGAAACTCTTGCCCTGAATCTCATGCCCTGAATCTCATGCCGTGAAACTCATGCACTGAAATTCCTGCCCTGAAACTGATGCCCTGAATATCATGCACTGAAACTCCTGTTCTGAAACTCATGCACTGAAACTCATTCCTTGAATCACATGCCCTAAAACTCCTGCCCTGAATCATCTGCCCAGAAACTCATTATCTGAATCACATGCCCTGAATTGCCTGCCCTGAATCTCATGCCCTGAAACTCATGCCCTGAATCTCATGCCTTGAAACTCCTGCCCTCAAACTCATGCACTGAAACTCATGCACTGAAACTCATGCACTGAATCGCAAGCCTTGAAACTCCTGTCCTGAATCTCATGCCCTGAAGCTCATGCCCTGATTCTCATGCCCTGAAACTCAAGCCCTGATTCTCCTGCACTGAAACTCATGCCCTGAATCTCATGCCTTGAAACTCCTGCCCTCAATCTCATGCACTGAAACTCATGCACTGAAACTCACGCCCGGAATTACATGCCCTGAAACTCCTGCCCTGATACTCATGCCCTGAATCTCATGCCCTGAAACGCAAGCCCTGATTCTCCTGCCCTGAAACTCATGCCCTGAATCTCATGCCCTGATACTTCTGCCTGAAACTCATGCACCTAATCTCATGCGCTAAATCTCATGAGCTTAATCTCAAGCCGTGAATCTCCTGCACTGAAACTCATGCCCTGAATGTCATGCCCTGAAATTCCTGCCCTGAAACTCATGCCCTGAATCTCATGCCCTGAAACTCTTGCACTGAAACACCTACCCTAAAACTCATGCCCTGAATCTCATGCCCTGAATCTCATGCTGTGAAACTCATGCACTGAAACTCCTGCCCTGAAACTGATGCCCTGAATCTCATGCACTGAAACTCATGCCCTGAACCTCATGCCCTGAAACTCAAGCCCTGAATCTCATGCACTGAAACTCATGCCCTAAATCTCATACCCTGAAACTGATGCCCTGAAACTCATGCACTGAAACTCATTCCTTGAATCACATGCCCTAAAACTCCTGCCCTGAATCATCTGCCCAGAAACTCATTATCTGAATCACATGCCCTGAATTTCCTGCCCTGAATCTCATGCCCTGAAACTCATGCCCTGAATCTCATGCCTTGAAACTCCTGCCCTGAATCTCATGCCCTGAAGCTCATGCCCTGATTCTCCTGCTCTGAAACTCATGCCCTGAATCTCATGCCTTGAAACTCCTGCCCTCAATCTCATGCACTGAAACTCACGCCCTGAATTACATGCCCTGAAACTTCTGCACTGAAACTCATGCCCTGAATCTCATGCCCTGATACTTCTGCCCTGAAACTCATGCACCTAATCTCATGCGCTAAATCTCATGAGCTTAATCTCAAGCCGTGAATCTCCTGCACTGAAACTCATGCCCTGAATGTCATGCCCTGAAATTCCTGCCCTGAAACTCATGCCCTGAATCTCATGCCCTGAAACTCTTGCACTGAAACACCTACCCTAAATCTCATGCCCTGAATCTCATGCCCTGAATCTCATGCTGTGAAACTCATGCACTGAAACTCCTGCCCTGAAACTGATGCCCTGAATCTCATGCACTGAAACTCAAGCCCTGAATCTCATGCACTGAAACTCATGCCCTAAATCTCATACCCTGAAACTCCTGCCCTGAAAATCATGCACTGAAACTCATGCCCTGAATCACATGCCCTAAAACTCCTGCCCTGAATCATCTGCCCAGAAACTCATTATCTGAATCACATGCCCTGAAATTCCTGCCCTGAATCTCATGCCCTGAAATTCAAGCCCTGAATCTCATGCCTTGAAACTCCTGCCCTCAAACTCATGCACTGAAACTCATGCACTGAAACTCATGCCCTGAATCTCATGCCTTGAAACTCCTGTCCTGAATCTCATGCCCTGAAACTCACGCCCTGAATTACATGCCCTGATACTCCTGCCCTGAAACTCATGCCCTGAAACTCATGCCCTGAATCTCATGCCCTGAAACTTCTGCCCTGAAACTCATGCACTGAATCTCACGCGCTAAAACTCATGCCCTGAATCTCATGCTCTGAAACTCCTGCCCTGAAACTCATGCACTGAAAGACATGCCCTGAAACTCCTGCACTGAAACTCTTTCACTGAAACTCCTGCCCTGAATCTCCTGCCCTGAATCTCCTGCCCTGAAACTGCTGCCCTGAATCTCAAGCCTTGAAACCACAGACCTGAAACCCATGCCCTGAAACTCATGCCCTGAAACTCATGCCCTGAATCTCATGCCCTGAAACGCAAGCCCTGATTCTTCTGCCCTGAAACTCATGCCCTGAATCTCTTGCCTTGAAACTTCTGCCCTGAAACTCATGCACTGAATCTCATGCGCTAAATCTCATGACCATAAACTCAAGCCGTGAATCTCATGCCCTGAAATTCAAGCCCTGAATCTCATGCCTTGAAACTCCTGCCCTCAAACTCATGCACTAAAACTCATTCCTTGAATCACATGCCCTAAAACTGCTGCCCTGAATCATCTGCCCAGAAACTCATTATCTGAATCTCCTGCCCTGAATCTCCTGCCCTGAAACTGCTGCCCTGAATCTCAAGCCTTGAAACCACAGACCTGAAACCCATGCCCTGAAACTCATGCCCTGAAACTCATGCCCTGAATCTCATGCCCTGAAACGCAAGCCCTGATTCTTCTGCACTGAAACTCATGCCCTGAATCTCTTGCCTTGAAACTTCTGCCCTGAAACTCATGCACTGAATCTCATGCGCTAAATCTCATGACCATAAACTCAAGCCGTGAATCTCATGCCCTGAAATTCAAGCCCTGAATCTCATGCCTTGAAACTCCTGCCCTCAAACTCATGCACTGAAACTCATTCCTTGAATCACATGCCCTAAAACTGCTGCCCTGAATCATCTGCCCAGAAACTCATTATCTGAATCACATGCCCTGAATTTCCTGCCCTGAATCTCATGCCCTGAAACTCATGCCCTGAATCTCATGCCTTGAAACTCCTGCCCTCAAACTCATGCACTGAAACTCATGCACTGAAACTCATGCCCTGAATCTCAAGCCTTGAAACTCCTGTCCTGAATCTCATGCCCTGAAGCTCATGCCCTGATTCTCCTGCTCTGAAACTCATGCCCTGAATCTCATGCCTTGAAACTCCTGCCCTCAATCTCATGCACTGAAACTCATTCCTTGAATCACATGCCCTGAAACTCCTGCCCTGAATCATCTGCCCAGAAACTCATTATCTGAATCACATGCCCTGAATTGCCTGCCCTGAATCTCATGCCCTGAAACTCATGCCCTGAATCTCATGCCTTGAAACTCCTGCCCTCAAACTCATGCACTGAAACTCATGCACTGAAACTCATGCACTGAATCGCAAGCCTTGAAACTCCTGTCCTGAATCTCATGCCCTGAAGCTCATGCCCTGATTCTCATGCCCTGAAACTCAAGCCCTGATTCTCCTGCACTGAAACTCATGCCCTGAATCTCATGCCTTGAAACTCCTGCCCTCAATCTCATGCACTGAAACTCATGCACTGAAACTCACGCCCGGAATTACATGCCCTGATACTCATGCCCTGAATCTCATGCCCTGAAACGCAAGCCCTGATTCTCCTGCCCTGAAACTCATGCCCTGAATCTCATGCCCTGATACTTCTGCCTGAAACTCATGCACCTAATCTCATGCGCTAAATCTCATGAGCTTAATCTCAAGCCGTGAATCTCCTGCACTGAAACTCATGCCCTGAATGTCATGCCCTGAAATTCCTGCCCTGAAACTCATGCCCTGAATCTCATGCCCTGAAACTCTTGCACTGAAACACCTACCCTAAAACTCATGCCCTGAATCTCATGCCCTGAATCTCATGCTGTGAAACTCATGCACTGAAACTCCTGCCCTGAAACTGATGCCCTGAATCTCATGCACTGAAACTCATGCCCTGAACCTCATGCCCTGAAACTCAAGCCCTGAATCTCATGCACTGAAACTCATGCCCTAAATCTCATACCCTGAAACTCCTGCCCTGAAAATCATGCACTGAAACTCATGCCCTGAATCACATGCCCTAAAACTCCTGCCCTGAATCATCTGCCCAGAATCTCATTATCTGAATCACATGCCCTGAAATTCCTGCCCTGAATCTGATGCCCTGAAATTCATGCCCTGAATCTCATGCCTTGAAACTCCTGCCCTCAAACTCATGCACTGAAACTCATGCACTGAAACTCATGCCCTGAATCTCATGCCCTGAAACTTCTGCCCTGAAGCTCATGCACTGAATCTCATGCGCTAAAACTCATGCCCTGAATCTCATGCTCTGAAACTCCTGCCCTGAAACTCATGCACTGAAAGACATGCCCTGAAACTCCTGCACTGAAACTCTTGCACTGAAACACCTGCCCTGAATCTCCTGCCCTGAAACTGCTGCCCTGAATCTCACGCCTTGAAACCACAGACCTGAAACCCATGCCCTGAAACTCATGCCCTGAAACTCATGCCCTGAATCTCATGCCCTGAAACTCCTGCCATGAAACTCCTGCCCTGAAACTGCTGCCCTGAATCTCAAAACTTGAAACCACAGACCTGAAACTCATGTCCTGAAACTCATGTCCTGAATCTCATACCCTGAAACTCCTGCCCTGAAAATCATGCACTATAACTCATGCCCTGAATCACATGCCCTAAAACTCCTGCCCTGAATCATCTGCCCAGAAACTCATTATCTCAATCACATGCCCTGAAATTCCTGCCCTGAATCTCATGCCATGAAACTCATGCCCTGAATCTCATGCCTTGAAACTCCTGCCCTCAAACTCATGCACTGAAACTCGTGCACTGAAACTCATGCCCTGAATCTCATGCCTTGAAACTCCTGTCCTGAATCTCATGCCCTGAAACTCATGCCCTGAATATCATGCCCTGAAACTCATGCCATGAATCTCATATCCTGAAACTCACGCCCTGAATTACATGCCCTGATACTCCTGCCCTGAAACTCATGCACTTAAACTCATACCCTGAATCTCATGCCCTGAAACTCAAGCCCTTATTCTCCTGCCCTGAAACTCATGCCCTGAATCTCATGCCCTGAAACTTCTGCCCTGAAACTCATGCACATATCTCATGCGCTAAAACTCATGCCCTGAATCTCATGCTCTGAAACTCCTGCGCTGAAACTCATGCACTGAAAGACATGCCCTGAAACTCTTGCACTGAAACTCATGCACTGAAACTCATGCCCTGAATCTCAAGCCTTGAAACTCCTGTCCTGAATCTCATGCCCTGAAGCTCATGCCCTGATTCTCCTGCTCTGAAACTCATGCCCTGAATCTCATGCCTTGAAACTCCTGCCCTCAATCTCATGCACTGAAACTCAGGCCCTGAATTACATGCCCTGAAACTTCTGCACTGAAACTCATGCCCTGAATCTCATGCCCTGATACTTCTGCCCTGAAACTCATGCACCTAATCTCATGCGCTAAATCTCATGAGCTTAATCTCAAGCCGTGAATCTCCTGCACTGAAACTCATGCCCTGAATCTCATGCCCTGAAACTCTTGCACTGAAACACCTACCCTAAATCTCATGCCCTGAATCTCATGCCCTGAATCTCATGCTGTGAAACTCATGCACTGAAACTCCTGCCCTGAAACTGATGCCCTGAATCTCATGCACTGAAACTCATGCCCTGAACCTCATGCCCTGAAACTCAAGCCCTGAATCTCATGCACTGAAACTCATGCCCTAAATCTCATACCCTGAAACTCCTGCCCTGAAAATCATGCACTGAAACTCATGCCCTGAATCACATGCCCTAAAACTCCTGCCCTGAATCATCTGCCCAGAAACTCATTATCTGAATCACATGCCCTGAAATTCCTGCCCTGAATCTCATGCCCTGAAATTCAAGCCCTGAATCTCATGCCTTGAAACTCCTGCCCTCAAACACTGAAACTCATGCCCAAAATCTATTACCCAGAAACTCCTGCCCTGAAACGCATGCTCTGAAACTCATGTCCTGAATCACATGCCCTAATACTCCTTCCCTGAATCATCTGCCCAGAAACTCATTATCTGAATCACATGCCCTGAAATTCCTGCCCTGAATCTCATGCCCTGAAACTCATGCCCTGAATCTCATGCCTTGAAACTCCTGCCCTCAAACTCATGCACTGAAACTCATGCCCTGAATCTCGTGCCTCGAAACTCCTGTCCTGAATCTCATGCCCTGAAACTCATGCCCTGAATCCCATGCCCTGAAACTCACGCCCTGATTCTCCTGCCCTGAAACTCATGCCCTGAATCTCATGCCTTGAAACTCCTGCCCTCAAACTCATGCACTGAAACTCACGCCCTGAATTACATGCCCTGAAACTCCTGCCTTGAAACTCATGCCCTGAAACTCATGCCCTGAATCTCATGCCCTGAAACTCCTGCCATGAAACTCCTGCCCTGAAACTGCTGCCCTGAATCTCAAAACTTGAAACCACAGACCTGAAACTCATGTCCTGAAACTCATGTCCTGAATCTCATACCCTGAAACTCCTGCCCTGAAAATCATGCACTATAACTCATGCCCTGAATCACATGCCCTAAAACTCCTGCCCTGAATCATCTGCCCAGAAACTCATTATCTCAATCACATGCCCTGAAATTCCTGCCCTGAATCTCATGCCATGAAACTCATGCCCTGAATCTCATGCCTTGAAACTCCTGCCCTCAAACTCATGCACTGAAACTCGTGCACTGAAACTCATGCCCTGAATCTCATGCCTTGAAACTCCTGTCCTGAATCTCATGCCCTGAAACTCATGCCCTGAATATCATGCCCTGAAACTCATGCCATGAATCTCATATCCTGAAACTCACGCCCTGAATTACATGCCCTGATACTCCTGCCCTGAAACTCATGCACTTAAACTCATACCCTGAATCTCATGCCCTGAAACTCAAGCCCTTATTCTCCTGCCCTGAAACTCATGCCCTGAATCTCATGCCCTGAAACTTCTGCCCTGAAACTCATGCACATATCTCATGCGCTAAAACTCATGCCCTGAATCTCATGCTCTGAAACTCCTGCGCTGAAACTCATGCACTGAAAGACATGCCCTGAAACTCTTGCACTGAAACTCATGCACTGAAACTCATGCCCTGAATCTCAAGCCTTGAAACTCCTGTCCTGAATCTCATGCCCTGAAGCTCATGCCCTGATTCTCCTGCTCTGAAACTCATGCCCTGAATCTCATGCCTTGAAACTCCTGCCCTCAATCTCATGCACTGAAACTCAGGCCCTGAATTACATGCCCTGAAACTTCTGCACTGAAACTCATGCCCTGAATCTCATGCCCTGATACTTCTGCCCTGAAACTCATGCACCTAATCTCATGCGCTAAATCTCATGAGCTTAATCTCAAGCCGTGAATCTCCTGCACTGAAACTCATGCCCTGAATCTCATGCCCTGAAACTCTTGCACTGAAACACCTACCCTAAATCTCATGCCCTGAATCTCATGCCCTGAATCTCATGCTGTGAAACTCATGCACTGAAACTCCTGCCCTGAAACTGATGCCCTGAATCTCATGCACTGAAACTCATGCCCTGAACCTCATGCCCTGAAACTCAAGCCCTGAATCTCATGCACTGAAACTCATGCCCTAAATCTCATACCCTGAAACTCCTGCCCTGAAAATCATGCACTGAAACTCATGCCCTGAATCACATGCCCTAAAACTCCTGCCCTGAATCATCTGCCCAGAAACTCATTATCTGAATCACATGCCCTGAAATTCCTGCCCTGAATCTCATGCCCTGAAATTCAAGCCCTGAATCTCATGCCTTGAAACTCCTGCCCTCAAACACTGAAACTCATGCCCAAAATCTATTACCCAGAAACTCCTGCCCTGAAACGCATGCTCTGAAACTCATGTCCTGAATCACATGCCCTAATACTCCTTCCCTGAATCATCTGCCCAGAAACTCATTATCTGAATCACATGCCCTGAAATTCCTGCCCTGAATCTCATGCCCTGAAACTCATGCCCTGAATCTCATGCCTTGAAACTCCTGCCCTCAAACTCATGCACTGAAACTCATGCCCTGAATCTCGTGCCTCGAAACTCCTGTCCTGAATCTCATGCCCTGAAACTCATGCCCTGAATCCCATGCCCTGAAACTCACGCCCTGATTCTCCTGCCCTGAAACTCATGCCCTGAATCTCATGCCTTGAAACTCCTGCCCTCAAACTCATGCACTGAAACTCACGCCCTGAATTACATGCCCTGAAACTCCTGCCTTGAAACTCATGCCCTGAAACTCATGCCCTGAATCTCATGACCTGAAGCTCAAGCCCTTATTCTCCTGCCCTGAAACTCATGCCCTGAATCTCATGCCCTGAAACTTCTGCCCTGAAACTCATGCACTGAATCCCATGCACTAAATCTCATGACCTTAAACTCAAGCCGTGAATCTCCTGACCTGAAACTCATGCCTTGAATGTCACGCCCTGAAATTCCTGCCCTGAAACTCATGCCCTGAATCTCATGCCCTGAATCTCATGCACTGAAACTCATGCCCTAAATCTCATACCCTGAAACTCCTGCCCTGCAACTCATGCACTGAAACTCATGCCCTGAATTACATGCCCTAAAACTCCTGCCTTGAAACTTATGCCCTTAAACTAATGCCCTGAATCTGATGCCCTGAAACTCAAGCCCTTATTCTCTTGCCCTGAAACTCATGCCCTGAATTACATGCCCTGAAAATCCTTCACTGAAACTCATGCGCTGAAACTCATGCCCTGAATCTCATGCCCTGAAACTTCTGCCCTGAAACTCATGCACTGAACCTCATGCGCTAAAACTCATGCACTGAACCTCATGCGCTAAATCTCATGACCTTAAACTCAAGCCGTGAATCCCCTGCCTTGAAACTCATGCCCTGAATCTCATGCCGTGAAACTCCTGCCCTCAAACTCATGCACTGAAACTCATGCTCTGAATCCTTTGCTCTGAAACTCCTGCACTGAAATACGTGCCCTAAAACACCTGCCTTGAATCTCAAGCCCCGAATCTCATGCCGTGAATCTCATGCCCTCAAATCTTGCACTGAAACACCTGCCCTAAAACACATGCCCTGAGTGTCATGCCCTGAAATTCCTGCCCTGAATCTCATGCCCTGAATCTCATGCACTGAAACTCTTGCACTGAAACACCTACCCTAAAACTCATGCCCTGACTCTCATGCCGTGAAACTCATGCACTGAAACTCCTGCCCTGAAACTGATGCCCTGAATCTCATGCACTGACACTCATGCCCTGAACCTCATGCCCTGAAACTCAAGCCCTGAATCTCATGCACTGAAACTCATGCCCTAAATCTCATACCCTGAAACTCCTGCCCAGAAACTCATGCCCTGAATCACATGCCCTAAAACTCCTGCCCTGAATCATCTGCCCAGAAACTCATATCTGAATCACATCCCCTAAAATTCCTGCCCTGAATCTCATGCCCTGAAACTCATGCCCTGAATCTCATGCCTTGAAACTCCTGCCCTCAAACTCATGCACTGAAACTCATGCACTGAAACTGAT